>NC_054555.1:30334900-30616140 GCF_017654505.1 Polyodon spathula | reverse complement strand
GGCACAGAAAGTTTGGCTGATTGAGCCTGTGTGTTTATGGCAGGCAACTAGAACTAAAAAATCCCAGTAATTCCAGTAAGATCCACTGATTGAAACAGCATAGAAATGTAAGTGAGATGTGAAACAAATCTATTGAATTACCCACACAGCAACAAAATTACAAGCTACAGTAATTGCTTCCTTATGAAAGGGAACATTGAAATCTTTATAAGACGTTATGAATGTTTTGTTTAGAAGTCTAATACAGTGCATGTCACTTGGGTAAATCTGTATGTTTAATCTGTATGAGTCATCCACCCTTTGCACGAGTGCCTTACAATTGCATTTCAATCATAAACTCATTGATTAAAGCAGCACGGCATGTTCAGGTTTCTCTTCAAAAGTATAACGCAATTAGTTGCCTATTGTAGCAACAGCCTACTGCAAAAAAAATAAATAAAAAATACTATTTCCTTAAACGTAATTTAAAACAATGTGCTACAAAGAAAGCTAATTGAAAAGTTCCAACGTACTTGATTGATCTTTCCTGTACTCCCCTCAAGCTTCTAATTGTGTTGCTCCTACTGCAGGGATTAAGATTCCTGTCTGTGGATTCGTCAATAATTCTGCAGGAACAGGCAGAACCTGTGAGCTTTTGTCCCTGGCTTTCAGCCTTTCAGAGGCCGATCTATACTGTGATTAGGAAGCATGCCACAATGCCGGGTATTACAGCCAACCACCCAGGAAGGAAAAACACAAGATCTCAGGATTACGATTGGAAATGGCAGATTTGTGTGCTACCCTGCTGCAATGGCTTTACACTTGTAGGTTTATACAGGTTTCAGCATGACTGAGAGACCCCCCTTTCAGAAACAAGTCTCTACATAAAGAGTTAAAACCTTGTCCTCAGTGTCTTTCCTTGAATGACTTTATCAGCTCTGCCGTTCTTCATGCCTATTCATTTGTAACCTGAGGTGCAAAATAATGTAGCACAGCTTTGTAAAATCATAATCAGCTTCCCATTAGATAGTGTCAGAGAGTTCACTTTGAGATAACTGGGTTTACACAAATTATTGTACACCAAGTGGATTCTAATTTCCATTCACATCGGAATAAATACAGTCGCCCTCCAAACCCAAAACAGCATTCTAAGAAAAACTATCGTTTTCCTTTCCCAGTATTGGAACTCATTCCCAGAAGAGCTGATGAGAAAGAACATTCCCTTTTTCTATCGTCATCAAAAAGAGATTTTCAGCCTGTATGTACTAGAAATAATTTGGTTGTGTTTAGAAAGGAAAAAAGGGGATATTTTAAGAGGATGTATTTTTTTTTTAAAACTCTATATACATGTTTTACAATAAATGACAATGCATTTACTATTCCTAGAATAACTAATGTAATAGTTTGGAGAATGATAATGACATACAATGATGACCTGCTGGCTACTGATTGCTTGGTATCTTGAGTAGATTGGTTTAATGGGGTGTGCCCGAATATTTGGGTTCCTTTATTTGTCTGGGTCCTACAGTCTGCTAACCCTTCATATATTATAAACGTGAACGTGTTACTAAGAAAATGAGCCGCAGAAGACTGCAATTGAATTGGATTTATACACTGGTGGCTCATAGGCACCTGCCTCAGCCAGTCACAGCTGAGTGATCGTAACAAGGGCACCTACCTGAGAAGACATCCCATGACACGGGTAGAGAATGGCTTTATCATCATCTTCCGCTCCTTGGTCTAGGCAGTATCCACTGGCCTTGCTGTTCCTCACCTAACAACCAGCACACAAGACGGACATGAGGAAGTTGTTTTGTAAAATTCTTTCGACTTTTTTTGACATTAAAAAAAAACAAACTGTTAGCTGCTTAACAAAAGGTCTGTTATGTGATTCATCAGTGACATTTGAAGACAATAATGGTGTACCATGTAGTTTTATTAAATCATTAACAAAAAAACAAAAAATTGTTGTCCATCGCTAAATAGCTTTAATTATTGATTGATTTATTTTATTTTCCCTGTTTATTTGATCTTTTCTTCTTTATTTTGATTTCATTTAAACTAAAGTGTGTAGGACAAATTACAACGCCTGCCATGTTAATTTCTCCAGAATATGGATTGAGCCGCAGCTGAACTGTGAAATTGAATTGACAATCACTCTCTCTCTCTCTCTCTCTCTCTGACCTGTGCAAGAAATTAAAAAAGAAGCAAAGCATGTTCTCTTCGCATCTCAATAACAGTAACATGCCTTCAAGAATAAAACTATCTGTAATGAATTTAAAATCCTTATTAAGCAAAGCGCTCCTTCGCTAAGCATTGGTTGTTAGTTACATGTTGGCTTGTTCCCAATGGTAGATACAGTGAAGATGCAGAATATTTTCCGGGCAGGAATTTAAGTCAGGACAATAAAGGTACTAATGATACTATAAGAGGGTCTACCCTTTTGTTTTAACCCTTACCTCCCCATAGGTGATGGTGTTGTTATAAATCCGCATCTCGGAGTAGACGTTCTCCAGGTACCATCGGAAACCATGGCACTGTAGCCTTTTCCGTAGTGAGATCCGTTCGGACACATCCCCAAAATCCACCCCAGGGTTCTGTTGCAGGAAAGAAATCAAGGCACCACTTTGCATGAAGTATCTCTAGTGAATGTGTATTTACAGAGTAGTTACTTAGTAAATACATGCGTACTTACACATCATTACAATGGTATTATTCACAGTAACAATGTAGTTTGTGTGTAAATCTTATTGCACGATATATGGAAGTGCACAATTGTATCAGAAAAGGGTTAGGGTGAGGGGGGGTTAGGTTTAAAATTAGCTTTAAAATTAGTTTCAGGGTTAGGGTTAGGGTTAGGGTTAGGGTTATATCATGCAAACATTTTTTGCATCAAACTAGGTCTCCCGGTCTCTTGGGACAAGGTTTCAAGTCACTGTCCTGATAAAGCGGCTGTGTGTTCCCTCAGCTTAACAGTGACTGTTCCAGTTCCAATGTTGTGCTTTGCAAATTTGAATAAAGCGCTTAATTATAAGTATAATTATACCTGGTAACTAAAACTGGATTTGCCTTGAGAAGATCAATGGATTCATGAAGAGTTGTGGATTTTAATGGCTGTAATGGATTTGTATTGTCCCTCCAATGATACAATGATCTGACCATTTAATTAGTGTGGAAACTTATTGACATGTAAACAAATTTTGATTTTCACATCTTTAACCAATGCTTTTATAATGTGTTAGCACCATTTCCACCTGCCACATTCGAACAAGATATAAAATAAACCATATAAAAGATGTATTGCTTACCTGAATATTAGATATTCCATGCAGGTACAGTACGTGTCTGTTTAAAAACATTTTAAATTTCTCTCTGAGCTTTTTTTATACAGACAGCATCCTAATGTCATATGGATGAGGTTTAAAGACACACACCATTTCACTGCAGAGCTCCTTCGCCCGCTGGGGATTTGAGATATCCTGACCTGATTAAGCCTGTGAAAGTCAGTCAGCCAGAATCAGAACCTGACACATAGATCCTGCATGCAAGCTGGCTGCTGCTTTAGTGTCACATTCAGGTGTCACTGCTTAGCAGTGATGGGTGATGGGTCCAGTGATGTGGGAAAGGGCAAACAAAAAAACTGGGAGGTGGGCAAAGAAGAATTACAAAACAAACAAGAACCAAAACTGAAATTGTGACAATAACATGAAGAAGAAGAAGAAGAAGAAGAAGAAGAAGAAGAAGAAGAAGAAGAAGAAGAAGAAGAAGAAGAAGAAGAAGAAGAAGAAGAAGAAGAGGGAATTGCATTTCAAGAGATAAATAAAGATTTTCACACAGACCCTTCTGTAATCCACACTGTGTTGCTGAATTATACATACTTCTTTTGACTGTACAAAAAGACTGGAGCCCCCCTATACTCACGTTCATTGGTATGTTCCATGCCATGTAAACATGTGACTTGAACTCGTCCATCCACACCTCGGCAGCTCTGAGAGCGTTGCGCTTTGCATAGTAATCAATGTCGTTATTGTACGGCTTCTTAGTGCGTTCGATGTGAGCCACCCTGGAGCAAGGCAGGACCTCCATACTGCCTCCACACTGCCACACCTACACACAAATACAACACTGTCAACTGGGTGCAACGACAAGTTTCACGCACAGATTGCTAGCAAATTCTTAGAGTTAAAAGAGGCCAATTATATCAAACACAGAAGAGACAAAGAGCAGCAGATGGCTTGAGGTCCAGGGGCATCATGTGCAACTTGAAGAGCTGGCTGTGTTTGTCTAGTGTGTGAAGTGACACTGCGTGATCCAAAGAGAGATGAGTGCCCACTTCTAGCATTGATGCATGACAAGGAAACTGGGCTCTGTGTTTGGAATGCCAATATCTGAGCACACAGCTTTGGATCAGGAGCGTATAGGCAACAGGTGGGACAGTAATAGACTGTATACAAGGGTCTCCATGTGGTTTTGTTTTACTATAAGGACACATGGTAATAGATTGTATACGAGTCTCCATGTGGTTTTGTTTTACTATAAGGACACATGGTAGTAGATTGTATGCAAGTGTCTCCGTGCGTTGCCTTGGCATTGTTATAAAATAAGAAGCGCGTTTTATGAATTGCTTGACGCAGCAATCTCAGCAGATGTTACACCACAAAGTGCTTTTAGCAGTCCTAACACAAACTTTTTCTTTTTTTTTTTTTTAACATTTCAAGGAGCTGCAGAACACTTAAAAGTTGGTAAAAGTTTTGAGTGCTTTAATGTTCAACCTCCAGTCCATGATCTGTGCTAATCAGGGTATGTGAGACCAGTTATATGAGAAATTGACAACCAGATTAGATCCCAAAAGATTTAATAGAACTGCACTTCAATGGAAAACAAATACACAAACACTGTTATCTTTTCAGCAGGGATTCAAAACCCCTGACTTAGTCTAAAAGGCAGGAATCCAATGAACAGTTTTCTTCCAGACTTTCAATGGTATGTTATTATTGAAACTTAGTTGTTTTCTGTGTGACATACATGTACAGATTCAATAACTGCTGTTATTCCAGAAAAAAAGAAAAAAAAAACAGAAATGGAACTTTTGTGCACAGCTACTAATCTTTGGTCCAGATTATGTAATATAACACAGTATATGGACTGGATGGTGCACATGTTCACATACAGCTTTCTTATATGTCTGTTGTTATTTGGTGCATGCTGCTCTGTTTTTGACAGAGTATTACTTGCAGTGTTGACACAAAGAAACTGCTGTTGCAGCAATTAGTTTGCAGTTTTTATTGCTGAAGTTCAGAAATTCACAAATTGACAGAATATGAGTGTTCCAGCTGTCATGTTGAAATTGCAAATTACAAAAAACCTGTCCAAGTCCATTCATTATGCTGCAAGGTTTTCAGCTCTGTTAACAATGCCAAAGGATGCTTTGATGTCCACTGTGTCGTGCAGACTTTTATTATCTCAGTGTACTTTGACACAGTTATGTGAGGAGCCCATCTGTGTGCATTCAAGCTATTCTGCACATATTCTGACTCTTGTTGTCATCCATATGTGATGGATGTCATGACTCTGCGAGGATGATTAACAGCAAGCCCTCACGCAGGGCTCTGAACAAGGGCACCAGATCCTCAGGTGTTGTATCCAAAGCACTCAGGCATTGCTTTCAGGAGAATTCATACGTTAGATTCGTGTGCTATAGAGAGAAGAAATCAGTGCCATGCTTTTTCAAGGACATATACAACGAGTTGCATTTATATAGTAATAGAGAATATGCAGGAGCATTACTTTGTGTTTGTACTGTTGTCAGAAATACCTTCACAGCTGTCCATACCATATGCATCATATAGACAGATAGCTCGCTATAATTCCAGCGGTAGCAGCAGGTTCTTACTTGAGCTAACTCTATAATGAAGTCAATGCTGCAGATGCATTTGTGCTTTGAAAGTGTTTTAATTAAAAAAATATAAATAATAATAATAATAATAATAATAATAATAATAATAATAATAATAATAATAATAATAATAATAATAATTACAGCTTCCATTGTAAGTTTGTTTACAATTTTAAAGCCACACAAATATTACTGCAACCCAACTTGCTGTGGTATGTATATTAAACATGCTTTGTGTGTGTGCACGTGTGTGCATGCGTGTGAGCGTGTGTGTCTGTGCGTGCATGCGTGCGTGTGTGTGGGGCATATATCATAAACCCTGAAAGCAGAGAACTGGTTGCTACCTATATACTGTATTAGATAGTTTATATAAAGATATAGCAACAGCGTGGTTTACAATGCTGCTTCACTGTGCTACAATGGTCCTGACACTGGGCCAAGCCCCAGCACTGTCTGCTTGCAATGGGATTGTGTTGCTGTTTAGAATGGACCACGATGCATCAAGCGTACCGTTTTAGAGTGCTTCATGCTTGTGTGAGTGAGTACTTGGAAAAGACATAGAAAAAACAAACATCAGCTATGCACTTGTATGTGATGGCTGGCAATACTGTGGAAAACGTCCCGTATCAGTCAACAGCTCTATATATTCCCTGAATCACTATGGGAGTGATTACCGAGAGGCACTGTGCTGCACCAGGCAGTGCATTCCATAACCCCGCTGTGAGTAGCATGGAGCTCAATCCACTTGTCGGTTCTGTTGTCTCTAAGTACGCTCTTTCCATGGTTCCGTTACGGCAGGCTTGTCACATTCTGAGTAATATTATCTGAGGAGATGAAGAACAGCAGCCTGTCTCCCAGCGGGGCAGTGTCAGCTCCAGCTTTAAACAAGGGGCTAATATAAAGCTTGCAAGATTTTCAGGCGGAAAATCTATAGTACAAACACCTAATACATTCATTGGTTAATCTGCAAGCGGATTACCGGCACGTTCCCAATAACCTGTAAGGTATATTAACCTATTTCGCAAACGTGCTTATTAACGTGCTTATTAACGTGCTTATTAACCTATTTTTGCCGTGCTTTTGAATTACCACTTCACTCCACAACCACCACCACCACTTCACTCCCAGCCTCATCCAAGGGGAGGGGGGAGTAGACGATGCTCCTCAGCCTAATATTTTTGTTCACCAGGATGAACACATTCTTATTTTATTGTTTGTTTTTTTAAGAAGGCAGCACCGGGACTCTCAGAAGGATGAAGCTGTGCTGCAACTATTTTTATTCTACTTATTACTCTTCAGCTATTGTTGGGTCAGTGTTTTTGGATACCTATGAGATCTGTATTCTAATAAAGGTGGTTAATTAATGCAAGATTGTCCTGGCTGAAAGGGTTTTGTGTGCATATAGGGGCTTACTTATATGGGAATGACATTAAACACAACTATGCAGTGGCAATGTAGCACAGACTCACATTCAATTCACTGGAGTGCTTGAACAGCGCATTGGCAAAACAATAAGCAACACTGTAAGGTACAGGCTTCTCTTTATTTGTCAGGCAGTGTATAGCGCTAACATGCATGTTCAAGCCAAAGATGTACTGTGCTGCCAGACCTCTGGGGTCACGGATTCCATTCTTGGTAGGGAATTGCAGTTTCTCATCAGGGAAAGGTCGCTGGTACGCAATCAAAGAAAAGAGGTCAAATCAAATTACAGCAAGAGTAAAAGGGTACAAGGTTTCGGGGCAGGAGATTTTAAAAGGAAATTAGCATGCCACTGTATATTGGAAAGAAGTTCCCACTGAATGGCAGAGCACCTGTGATCTAATAAAGAGGGACAACACACAATGGAAGGGGTCTGTGCCATTCACTCATGACCTTTCATATTAGAATCTGTTTGATAAACGAATCCAAATATACAAAGTCTCTACTCTGCAGGCATTATAAAAAGCATTCCTTACGGTATTGAAGTATACTGTGATTAATGCAGAGACTGGAATACGACTGTATCTGAATTGCACTGATAGCTTTGCCAGCTTAGCAAACTTATCAATGCACACATCTCAGCACAGTCACATCTGTTATTGATGGAAAGGGAACGTTCAATCTGCCATTTGTTTTATTTTTTTTTAATAAGAAAACCAGCGTTTCAAGTAGCTCCGGTGTGGATGGGTTGGACTCCTATCTCATTTAGTGTGATCGGGTTCTCAGTACATTCATGATGCAATAGCAGCTTAGCAGCGCCAATGACTTCAGTGTCAATAACCAGTCAACTGTTTCTGTTTGCTATTAGCAAGGTGGTATTGATAACAAAGAGTTAAACGAGGCACAACTGGTGCTGATCTGCGGGCACTTGAAATTCCTGTGTGGAAGCAAAATAAAACAACCCTTTTATAGCATCTCCAATAATTAGTTTGAACTTGTTACAGCTTTTAAATTAAGTTTACAGTGCATTTAAAGAACATACTGGGCGATTAGAAATAGTGGTTATATACCTTGCTCACACAGGCCCATCTGTTAAGAGTCGTTCCAAGAGCTGCTGTTTATTGCTTTTAAATTGAAAATTAAGTTTAAGAACAAAAGGTGTTTGAAGTCAAGCAACAATGTGAAAATGATAAATAACACAGAGCCGCTAAAGATAGCAGATACACCCTCAATTTATATTGTTTGTAGTCACTGCAGCAGACAGATCCCCTAACAGCAATTCAATCCTACAGGATGCTGCATGCCACGAAAACCAAAACCACAAAGAATGCTCCAAAGCAATTCAAACCAGCAGCTTTAGGGCTACAGTGAGGCTTGCTGTAAACTAGGAACAATAAACGAATGTGTTTAAAAAAAAAAAAAAAACAGTTGCCAAAGGATTAAGTTCCAAAGCATTAAAAGCTTCTTAAGAATAATGAGGCATTAAAGGAATTAACAGCCTTGTGCAGCCAGGTGAACACACAGGCTTGTCTGTTTAGACTTTCTATGAGCAGGGTGGAAGGGTTCAATCTTTAATTCCAAGTACGAATTGTTTTAGGAAGAAACAAAATGTTAAAACCCCAGTCCGTCCGTGTACTTTTAATTAAAGGGGGGGGGGTTATTCATAATCTAAAAACAAGCAAACAAGCAACAAAAAACAACCGCAGAGCTGTTTCTTAACACAATGCATCCTTCATGGTTATTCTCTGATAAATGTACCATGCTGAGGATAATTTGTCTCTTTGTTTGAATCCAGTGTCTTAGTTCCCTTGTGGAACTGAATGAATAGAAGCAACACTGAATGAATAGAAGCAACACCCCAGGGACAGCGAAAGACACACAGCAAACTGTAACACGAGAAACACTAACTGATTAGAAATAGATCAGGGATCCCTTGGCCAGGCCTCTCACCTATAAACATTGGCTGCTCAATTAGGAGCTGAGGTAACATCTTCTGTAACATCTAAGCAATGCTGTGTATTAAACAATATAGTGAGCTTCCAGCACAGCTTGCAAATATTGAGTCTGTTAATTCAAGCTAGAGTAGATTACCAGTACTGACTACCTCTTGAAACCTTAGTGGAAGCAGTATGTTTAGCTTCCTCAGTCCAATTGCTTGCTCCACACTCCCACACGCAGCTGAATTTCACAGCAATCTTTAGATCAAGCTTTTCATGTCATTTAATAGAATTGGATCACTGCTAATATTCCTCAGGACTCCCACGGTGTGACACAGTGAAGTTTGATACTGTAAGAGAGAAAGCGTGAGGTTTCACTGTGGTTCCAGATGAGCTGTGGACAGGGGCACTAGAAAGACTGCTCTGTACTGTTCTTCCCCCTGTGGTGTGGGTCTCTGTCCTGTTCAATAGGAGCACAATGATTCGAGCTGCTGTCCTGGGTTATTGTCAGTGTAGGGCCGCTAGCTCACTGATGGAGACGGGGTTTCATCTGTCTATCAGAAGAAAGCAGTGGTCTCTCCACTGAAGCTCCTAACAAGTGTTAGATGACCTTCACTCGCAGCCAGTTTCAGTGGAGTGTCAGCACTCAATTCCCATTCCCTTTCCCTGGCTGAGTGAGTGTCAGCACTCAAGTCACATTCCCCTCATCCTCGCTCAACACATAATGTAATGAGTCGGGACAGAGAAGTCAGTTCCACGTAAAACTAACAGTGTGTTGACCTGTTAATGACCCCAGACATTTTAAAAAAATATATACAAAAAGCGTAGCTATCAACAAAGTGCTAACCAGCTACTCGGAAACCCTTTTCAAAAATGTCAACATCTCTTATACTTTTTTCTGACTCTCTGACCTCCAACAACTGGGACTGTTCACTGCACATCATCAGTTACCTTAGGCTGGGACAGGATTGAAATAAATTATCAACACATTTCCAATAAAGCAAGCTGCTGGCCTTGTTTCACAATCAGCACTGAGGGCTGAACCCGATCTTTATCTGTCAACGAGGAAACTCGTTACCAAGAAGAATGAAGTTCTGGATTATTTGCTTTGGACTGTACTTTGTAGCATTGTGTGCTTATTCCTCTGTCCTGCATACTATTGTATTTTATTTGACATCCAATTTGAATTCAATGAGGAGCATTCAAAAATCTAGACATTTGAATGTGTGAGAATAAAAAGCTGTTCCCAGTCTCCAGGGGGCACGGTGTGGGTTAGAAAGGTATTTTTATACAGGTAATCTGTACACCAGGACTGTATGTTCTTGTTTTTCTCTGCTACAAGCTTTCACAATTAGCTCTTTTCACACTTTGGCACAAAAGCTTTTCATACTGCACTCATTTTTTTTTTTTTGCTAACAGCTTTTAAAAAAAAAGTCATCAAAATGTGAATAAAAATGTATTGCATTACACTGCAGAGTAGAGTGAATCGTTAGTGGATCTCTAAAAGTGACAGACAGTTTATATGACGGTCTTTTTGAAGTTCATTCAATTCTTATGAATTAATTCAGTGTTTTTAATGTTCATTTTTAAGCAAGACATTTAACTGGCACACAGTCTTCCATTTAGAGCAGGAGGCGCTTTAGGAAATTAATATTTATTTAAATTAAGATTTAATATTTAAAATAAAAGTAATAGGTTCCACCACAATCCAAGTGTAAAACCTAATTATAAAACGTTACAAGGTGAAAGAAATGAAGGGCTGCACCCCTTGAAGAGAGCACAAGGGCTTTAACATGACCTGTTTCCTCCCATAGATTTTTCTTGAAGACTTGTCAATTTCATTTTACAGTACGCTTGAAACGGAAGCAATTAGTCATTTGACATTTCCCAATGTTAATGTTAAATGAAAGGTAATACATTTTTTAGAAAAGGCTTTACAGCACAGTGGTGTATGGGTTGTGCCCATATTAGCCCAGTGCCATTAGCCATTCATTCAATGCTGTTATTTTAGACAATGTTTGGTGTGTCTCATGAAGGTTTTTACAGTTATAAATAGACCGACCAAGTGAACAGGGTCTTCTGACAGCAAAACTAGTTTGTTAAACCACAAGAGATAAATCGGCTGTTTAACACATGCTGTAAGGCAAAGATTTAAACAGACTATGCAGCACTTTCTTTCAATTCAAATATAAACTTAATAAACTTGTTAGTTGGTAACATTTTATATTGAGTGTCTCTAACTAGACTGTAATTACATGGTAACTGCATGTGTCATTATATTACACAACGCAGCATGTGTAAATTCAACATGTACTATCCCAGCTACGCACACTATTAGATGTGGCATTGACTTTAATACCTTAATAAACCAAGAAGTAAATAATCAAGTGAAGGAATCGATTCCTGCTTTCCAAATAATTTATGAATTGAGAAAGAGAAATGGTGGCTCGATACCAGATGGTCTTTTATGAATACTGTAAAAAACAAAACTGCAGAGACCTACTCAGACTGCATGTTCTCAAAGTGCTTCATTGTGTCTGATTAATCTAGTCACATCCCAAGACTGGAGGTTTCTGTATTGCACTGACAAAGCTATTTGTTCTTGTCAGGTATACAATGCACAACTTTACAATTCAGCGAGGAATTGTATCAGCATTTCTATATATTTGTTCATGTTAATCTATTCATATCACTTTTTATTGCATATATAATTACAATGTTTCTGTTAAGGATGATGCAAACTGTCTTTCCTTAAGTGAAAACGTTTTTAGAAAATATGTTCTTAGTCCCATTAACTGATAAAAACACATTCTGCTCCTAAAAAAAATGCTGGTGCTGGGAAAAAGCAATCAATTAAATGCCATGTCGCTCTGATGTTCCAAATGAGATTGTTGGCAAATGAGATTATACAAAAAAAAAAAGACCGGTTTCTTTCAGTCTTGCCAGATCTAACAGCCGTTAACGAAGCCAGTTTACTACTTGCGGGTAGTAAATCAAGCCCAGCCATTCTGAAAGAGCTGAGCTTCTGAGACTGTGAGCGCTAAAGTGAACCCAAGAGTTCAATCACTTCCATTCACAAGTTCAGGGGAAGCCAGGTCTTCTCATAAACACAAGTGAGAAAAATGCATTCTTTCAAACTGCTTAAATGCTTTCCATCTATTAAAAAAAGACAAACAGATTGGATTGACTGCATTGGACGAAGAGGTGTAGCTATGCTTTATTCTACCCTGAATACACTGACAAGCCATGTTACTTATTGTGCCAGTCTACTGTTATAGACATTTTGATTCCTATGTATGGATGCATTTACTTTTTACAACGTTAACTCTTTGCTAAACATATCAGGGATGGATCCCACCGTTAGGGCAGGTGTTTTGTCTTATATGGAAATTGATTTTCTTCTTGTCACTTACCCTCATGCCTAGTTCTATGTTTTCCCCTCCGTAAACCTCCATTCCTGGATCCAGGAGACCAATTTCTCCAAAGTAGCTGCGGTCCACCACAAACGAACAGCCAATCATTGCTGGTGTCCTAGAAAAAAAAGGCTGACATTTAATGATTTTATAATGCCAAATATGCACTTTCTCTGTAGGCTGACAGACATGGTCTTGAAGAAGAAGAAGAAGAAGAAGAAGAAGAAGAAGAAGAAGAAGAAGAAGAAGAAGAAGAAGAAGTGGAACAGAACATATGATGTATTCCTTTATTTCTTGTTAAATTCAAAGTATTTGTATTTGGTGTTCAGATGTGAGGTTAAGCATTGTCCAATGTGCTCCAGCCCAGCTCTGCACAGTGCTTGTGTCGGCAGCGCTGACCTGCAGTGCCGCATCACATGCTCTATTGCCTTACTCTCCCTCATGGGACACGAGCAGCAGCAGCTTAAAGAGTACAAGGCTGTCCCTGGTTCCATCCCAGTAATTCTAATTCTGTTCTTCCTTCTTTGTTACATTCCAATCAGATAGCCACTTTGCAAATTCTAGAATGTTGTATATTCATTCTAGTAGGAGTGCCCTAGTAAAGGTTTATTATGTGCTGTATGTGTCATAAAAGAAGAGCAGAATATACCCAAATTCGGTATGTTTTAGGGATGGGCTTCAGCGCAAATGATGGATCTGGTTTATATGTAATAAGCACACTGTTAATTAATTTGTACATTATAACTATGCACAATAACATTGTTATGATATGTAAGTGCACATGCATTTTACTAAGTAACTACTATGTAAATACACAGTAATTAGAGACAGTTCATGCAAAGGGGCTAATTGTATGTTTTGAGTTTAAAGTCAGGCACAGTATATATTTCAAATGTGCCGGGTTGTGTTGTAATTATTCCTCTGGTTCTGGGCTGTGTAACGAGTATATCTGAGCAGGTTCAATTCAAAGGAGGCCACTGTATCTTCAGAATAAGGGAAACCCACTGGCCTAAAGAGGCAGTGTGGTCCAGTGGTTGAAGTCCAGGGCTCATAACCAGAAGGTCACCACTTCAAATCCCACCTCTGCCATTGACTGACTCACTGTGTGACCCTGAGCAAGTCACTTCACCTCCTTGTGCTCCATCCTGCAGATGAGATGTTAAATCAATGTCCTACTGTAAGTGACTCTGCATATAAAGCACAGTTCACAGCCAACCTCTGTAAAGCGCTTTGTGATGGTGGTCCACTATTAAAGGAGCTATATACAGATATTATTATTAATAGAAAGTGGAATGGTTGAAGCCTATTCATTTTATAACAGATTCCTGTCAAGGTTCTTGCAGTACAGTAATGCTGCATCAACAAAATAGCAAAAAAGATACATACAGCAGATAGCTCACTTTGAATGATAAATCCTATTCTAGGAATCTCTGGAGTCGAGTGAGTTACATTAGTGCTTGATGCCGTATTACAATTGGCAATATACCTAAGCATTGTCCAATAAGGGTTTTTAACTTTTTAGTCAATATACAGGACCAGCCCCCATCATAAATCATTCACTGCCACTAGAATAACAAACTGCAAAAGAAAATGAACAAGTACTGTAGCTGACGAACAGACAATTCAAATGTATGCCATGCATGAAGAGTAGAGGCTCTTGCTTTGAAGACTCTATTTCAATCGAATTACTCTTTAAAGAAATCGCTTACACCATTGACTTTCCTTTGTGAATTCATAATACTTTTGGGACAGTTACTCTCAGCTACACGGAGCACAAGACAGTAAGAAATTGGAACGCTGAATTCTCAAGTCTCCATTTGTGATCTAAAGTGCTGTTTATAACAGCTAGGCCTTTTATTTGACAGGCTGACAAATAACTTTAACTGAGCCGAGGGTGGAAAAAAAAAGTATTTGTAAAATCTGACTGCCATATTTTCCTGCTGTTACGGTTTTCATTTTCTAGACAAACCCCTAGAGCCCACATGCACCCTGAAAGCAGTTCTCTTCTTTCCACTGTGAAGTCAGTAACTCTTCACAGTCACTGAAGCTCAAAACAACGTACAATTCTTGCTCAACAGCACGGAAGCAACTGTTATTGTTTAATGGCTTCTGATGGGAGACAAGCCGCAGTTGTGGAAAACATTGATTTAATTAAAAATCCATATTAATGCGACTGCTCAACCGGAACTTGAAAATATCAGCTGCATTGTGAAAGATGCCATTTAAAGAAAACATGAAGGGAATTATAAATTGATTCCATGGTGCTTGTTGAACCCAACCTTGGACAACAAAGTACTCTGCGCTTGAAAGGACTGCACGTTGACAGCATACTAATTGCATGTATCTCATTTATTTACACTGACAGCGTTCTTCTAGTTGCAATCACAGCTGGATTAGGCAATCAACAAAACACATGCGCTGCTGAAATGCACCATTGCCATAACAACCACATTAAATAAAATAATACATTTCAAAACCAGATCTTACTGGCACTAGACTGGGACCCCTAGCCAATACATCCACCGAAATTACAACGCGCAGGATCTGTACCGCTAGATGAATGGAAAAAGAAAAATCTATACAAACCCCATTATGGAGATTGAGTGTGGTGCATTCTGGGTGTCACTGTGAATTGCCATGATTCTTGTTTGTGCAAACGGTTGATCATTCGAATTCGGGAAAAGCATGAACAAGCTGCAGATGAAGCTATTTCGAGGACATTTCAAATTTACGTGAACAGCAATTTAAAAAAAAAATGTTTTTAAGCAGCTTGTAGAAACCTAAATACCAGGTCTGAGATGCTTGTTTCTGAAAGAATGCTTCTCATTGCTTAATGCAGAACAATTCAGCCACACAGCTTAGTACTGTAGGTACTCTGTGTCCACTTTACTGGTATTGCAGTTTGCTATTATTTATTAATGGATCTATTATTCTACACTCCCCTATTATGATTCAATCATTTACACATGTGCAGTAGACGGCAGTAATTAGTACACTTTTGCTGTGTAAGGACAACTCAATAATGCATCACCATAAATATTTTGTGTAAAACAGTCATTAAAATACTGTAACGAGGGAACAGTAGAATGTCAATACATGTTGTTTTAACACTTTACATTGCATTTCTAGTTGCTATGACTTTACATAGTAGTTACCTAGTAAATACACGTGTACTTACTTACACACAATTAATATTGTTACACGATGACACGTTACTGTGAACAAATTCTTATATATATATATATATATATATATATATATATATATATATATATATATATATCATATATATATATATATATCATGTTAATAACGTTTTATCGCAGTCCTATACTCTGGAGTTTGTCTATAGGTTTTTGGGGGGAGGCTCCAAACCCTTGTGAATTTGAACACGGCGCACCTGTTTTGTGATTAGCCAGTTCAATCAGCAATGCACATGACCTAGTGCTGGCATATCATTGGCAGATCAACAAAGGGTTACAGGAACAGGAGGTGAAGCAAATCCATGGTCCACTCAGATTTAACCCTCTGCCTTCTCTGCCGTGTTGACCCCTGAGATGCCATATCATTTATTAACTTGCAGATCACTAACTCTCAGCCAATCCAAATTAAAAATGAAGTTGCAAACGGGCAGAATTGATGGCTTCCTACACTGCAACCGTGATGAGTATGAAGGACTGTCGGACTGTAAGAGAGCTGATCAGTTGCCATGGCGATTCAAACAATAATAATAATAATAATAAATCACATGCTATAATGTAATGGGCTTTTAAATAGCCTTGGCTTGTAAAACTTTAGCAAGCTCATTGTTTTTGTGAAGGGCCTCTTTCTCCCTACCTAATGGGAGCTGTCTCGTCTCCCTTGTCCAGCCAGTCCTGGGGCGGGATGATGTACATGCACCACAGCCCCCAGTTATAGCCGTGGGCTGCATTGGCGTACTGCTGCACCTCGAACGTGTTGTACTTGATGTTGTCAATGGCCGGGAGCAGGATACGGGTGCGGTCCTCCCTAACTCTGCTCAGAATCGGTTCAGCCCTGGAAAGAAAGGACAGAGAACATTGCAGCTTGTCAAGAGGGGAGGCAACGCTCCTTGCAATCCGTGCTTCACCAAGGACAGGTGGTGATAGAGGACACATTGCTGTGGTGCTAGAGGACACATTGCTGTGGTGTTAGAGGACACATTGCTGTGGTGATAGAGGACACATTGCTGTGGTGATAGAGGACACATTGCTGTGGTGATAGAGGACACATTGTTGTGGTGCTAGAGGACACATTGCTGTGGTGTTAGAGGACACATTGTTGTGGTGCTAGAGGACACATTGCTGTGGTGCTAGAGGACATATTGCTGTGGTGATAGAGGACACATTGCTGTGGTGCTAGAGGACATATCACTGTGGTGATAGAGGACACATATCGCTGTGGTGATAGAGGACACATATCGCTGTGGTGATAGAGGACACATTGCTGTGGTGATAGCGGACACATTGTTGTGGTGCTAGAGAACACATTGCTGTGGTGCTAGAGGACACATTGTTGTGGTGCTAGAGGACACATTGCTTCTTCTTGTAATGCTATATAGTGTTGTATTGAATGGCACTAGCTAGTTTTTTTCTCATGTGAAATTAAAAGCATTATGTGTGAAGGTTATGTGTGCTGCTCCCTCACTAAGTTAGGGCACAGTATATCGATTTCAGAATAAACAACAGGGCTATTAATGCAAACACATAGGAGAAAGAGCTCTAGACAATGGTTTACCAGTTGTGTCACTGTAATTAAGAGAACTGTGCAATTTCACTCAAAACCCATGTATGGTTTTTACGATTAACGAGGATGCCTCATTAGTCCTACAGATACCCAAGCCAGTTGCTGATATAATTACTGACGCTGTTGCCCTGATTTCAGAACCGGAAACGTGCACATCCCTACCGTCACATCTAACTTTGATCAAGATAGATAATGCTGTGTAAACGAGACCGTGAGACAGAGAAACCAGAGCGGATTTGCACTTAGTATCAAGCTGTTACAGTGCAGTCATGCTGGAGATTCCCAGCTGCATTAAGGGAATGTGCCGTTCAGGTATATCCCACCGGATGTGCTACAATTTCACAAGTCAATGCACAATGTGTGCTTTTGATTAAAACAAAAGACTGGCTTGAAGTGTCTTTGCACCCTGTGATTAAAAAAAAACAAACATCAAGGTTAAAGGCAACCAGCAAATAAATAAGTAGACCACCATATATGTACAGTATACATTTTATTACAAACTCATGTTGAGTTTTGAAGAAAAACACTTTTAATTTGCAGCTATATTACATTAAGAGAATGGGCTTTTAAATGGGTTATTTTAAGGTGAAGGCTAGATGATCAGTTGCTTTTTTCTGTAGATGCAAGTCTCTTAAAGAACGTCTTGGTCATTTGTAAGGCTCCTTTAGCCACAAAGGCTGGACAGCTCTGCTCTAAAGTATGAACAGGAGGGTCGCACACAGAGTAAACCTCTCAGATGTGACATCACCCATCATCACCAGAGCATCCCTCTATAAAGCATCCTAGTTAACGGCAGGAAAATTGATTATCCACAAGTCACCAGGCCATTACAAATGTGGTCCGAGAGGATCTGGAGGTATACAAATTCAATTTACGACCTCAGCAAAGGCAGCTCCCGAGACATTTGGCCCCGAAACATGAAGAATAACTGCCTTGGCGCGCTCTCAAGGTTTTATTTTCTCACTGTCGCATTTGGGCCCAATGGTCTCGGCTCTTAAAAACTGCTGCCGCTGACCAGAGCGTTACAAATCTGTGTGGGACGGAGGAAGAGGGAAGGGGAGGGAAACTGCTGACAGAAGTGTCCATATGGAGTTCTTTAGGAAGCTCTGCACAGTGTAGTTTACTGTCAGCCAGGCTTGCACTGGCTGTTATTGCAAGTATGTAACTGCAATCATTTCTTTACATTAAGTGTCTCTAATTACTGTATATTTACATAGCAGTCACCGAGTGAATACATGTGTACTTAGACACAATTACAATCAACTTAACCTTAAAAAAACTGTCTGCACTGTAAGGTTCAGCGGTTGCTGAAATGATCCACAGGACCGTCTTCCACTGAATCCTAATGACTGTGAAGGTCAATGCTGTGCCTCAAGGCAGTGATGATATTGATGGGGACAAAAATAATATGAGTTTTAAAAAAAAGTCCAAAAAGCTGGTCAAAAAACCACAGGCGATGGATCAATAATGATCTGCAGCACTGGTTCTGCATTCTCAACACCTTACATGTGGGATGCAACATGGACTTTATTAACAAAACCCCTGCAGCGCAAACATAGCAGTATGTGAACAAAGTCATTCGTGAACAGACACCACCTTTCTCTAGATAGACTGCACTGCACTGTGCAACAGCCTGCAAGGGAAAATAACACCAACACCTATCACAGCTTTAAATGCGGGTCCAGCAGAATACCTACAGTCTAAATCGACAATAAAGAAGACCTCTGTCAGGAACCTTAGCCATCTGCTAGTGTCATTTCTTGATGCTGTTCAAAATATCATCTGGGCTCTTTAAAGATGTCTTGTGTGTGTTTTATGTTCTGGCGTAATTCAAATGCAGTAAGAAACAATTTCAGTGCAGATATAAACAGATATAACCCCATTGTACCATGTTGCTCTCCTTCAAACACAGACATTGCAGATTCATGCTTTATCCATGCATGTTCCTTAGCTAACTAAAAACTAAACACGGAGGTTAGGAACAGCTTACATTTCAATTTCCTTCAAATAGATATAAATAACCAAAGAGAACATTATTGTTTTAACAATGGAGGCTTGAGAGGGCTCTTAAAATAATGAAACACGACAGCGCAGTGGTTAAGTCTATATATATATATATATATATATATATATATATATATATATATATATATATATATCTATATATATATATATATATATATATATATATATATATATAATATATAAAAATTATATAATATATATATCATTTTTGTATTATTTTTTTTTTTTTACAATTTCAGATGGAAAATATTTACTAACTGGCCTTTAAGTGAATGGGCTTTGAAAGATTATTTTCCTGAATCCAGTATTAAAGTTGGCAGGGAGATTTCTCAGGGGTTTGCAGGCTCTGCTCTCACACAACACTGTTGCTGATTGCCAGGTAGGCTAAACGCATGTCTCGTTTTCACCTCATTATTACCATGCCTCATCAGTGGCACTGCCACCTTTGAAATACCTCACTGCATTAGCCATGCAGCACAGGCATGTTGAGCTGATGCTGAATACGATGGCATTCATATAAAAGACAGCTGCATGTGTTTGACACTTTCTTGTTGTTTTCTGTATCACTCACCCAGCTGTGCTGCACTGTACAGGCTTCTCACTTCAGTCCCTACTACAACTGTATCAGAGCTTTACTAACAACAAGCAATTCATTAAGCTCCTTATTAAGCTCCTTAGCATTTTGGGGATCTCACTCAGGCCCTCAAAGTCATATTAAAAGCCTATCCAGAGACAGTTACATGGAGGGAATACTACAGATATTATATTTACATTTCGGATGCACCGTTATCTTCCCTGTCAGCTAGTTTCTATGGAAACAAGGTGCAAAGCTGTAGTGGTTGAAGGAAATAAGAAAAATCATACAGGAGTCAGAGCAGTTTACTTCACAGCGGAAACCATTTTTGCCACTGGGAGATTCATCATGCTTTAATTCTTACTGTATACTGCTGGTTTCAGTAAAGTAACAGAGATGCTGTTTCAGTGGAAGCCAAGAGTCTGAAAATCGGTTTTAGGCAGTGAGAATGTGTGAACACTCCAGAACCTCTGGATCACACACGGCGAAGATCCAGAGCAGTCAAGTGCCCTCAACACGAAGGGTGAGGATTTTCTTTTCATCTTGGGTTTAAAGACCTAACGAGTGGTACAATGAATCATGTTGACATTTTATTTATTGACCAAAACAAACTATAAAGACTGTGTTCTCAATTCAATAATTTGTAATAATAATAATAATAATAATACACTGTGTTCATGTCCTATTAATCGCTGCCAATGTCATTCTGCTACTAGCTGCTGCAACACTTCTCATGATTTCAGGAGGTGATTTCAGTGACATCAATCTTAAGGAAGCAGACAGGTGAACTCACAATGCCAGTCCCAGTGAAAGCAATAACCTATACAACACATTCAATACACATCTGTGAGTGCAGCTGAAAGGATGAATCTGTATGCACAGAACAAATTGCTCAGCAGAACTACCCTATGGGGAAGGATACAGATCTATCATGAGCAGTGCCCTTGCTGGGAGTGGACGCTGGATTGCAGTCTCCTTCAAATAGGCTTGTTTAATGTAATCCTCTGTCTCTCCTACACTGTCCTTGGGAGCTTGTGTACATGACTTACTGTACTGAATGCTAGTCATTGTTCAATAGATCAACGTGCAGTGTAGGGTCTCCAAACACCAATTCCAATTCTAAATCGAAGAGCACATTGCTCAGCACTATTTGCATTGCTCCCCTAAATCAACTGTCTCAGTTTTTTGGTTTTGTTTTTTTCTGGTTTGGTAATTTTTTGGGGTTTGCATGTGTCCTTTTTGAAAATTGCTCCTGACGATTTGAAGTAAAGAGCATTGAGAATGCATCCTATAGTTGCGTTTATTCAACTAACATTCAGGTATCTAAATACAAAGGGGTCTTTGTGAAAAGTCCTATTTTAAAATTCAAACACGGTTTGGTAACAAGCTTTGAGAATCTAGCTCACTGAGCCGAATCCTGAATCGATACAGTACACGTAAAATCACAAACACAGCCTTCAGCTAAAAATAAATGTTGTAGATAATAAACTACTTTCACAGACATTAAAGCAGAAGGTTTTACAACTCTTTATTTGAGGAACATAGCTTGCATGATAGGCAGAATACAATACAATACAATTTGCTCTTATATCGCGCTCCTCATGCGAAGCATCCCTGGGCGCTTTACAGCAAGACCCGGAAACAACTGGCTAACAACCCAGCTTAACCGTAAGCATGTGAAAACAGACACGTCTTTTAACCCGACTTAAAAGATTACATTGTAGCTGCACCTCTGATATCACTTGGAATAGAGTTCCAGAGACGAGGCGCGCAACTGAAAGCTCTTCCTCCTCCAGATTTTAAGTGATTGCGAGGGATGACGAAAGATCAGCACCTGCTGAGCATAGAGTGCGACTGGGAGTATGAGATGCAATCACATCCTGCAGATACAAAGGCCCAGATTCATGAAGGGCTTTATAAGTAAGAAGCAAGTAAAAATGTACGGAAAATGAAGAAAATCCTACGGTATCAAAGATGGTTGGGTGGCCCGTGAATTCAAATTTGGTAACACTTTACATAGTGTCTCTAATTACTGAGTATTTACATAGTAATTACTTAGTAACATGTGTGCTTACACATACTTACCATGTTATTATGCATAGTTACAATGTAACTTGTGTGTGTACATCTTTTTGCATGATATATGTAAGTATACAATTGTATCAGAAAAGGGTTAGGGTTAGGGTTAGGGTCTTTCATGTAGCAAGTGTGCTGACTAAACCCATCTTCTACAACAGCAAACCCCCGAGACATCCTGCCAGCTGTAATCCAGCTGGGAGTGTATTTCTGCTTGCCTCTCTCACGCTTTAAAGCACAATTTGCTCCCATTAGCCTGACACATGTCACAATATAAAATGCTCACTCCCAGCAAGGACAGCAGGACATCAGGAGGGGTTGTATTTGATTGTGCTGCTCGACTGCACCTGACGTGCCAGCAGAAGCTCAGTTTATCCAGAGAACTGATGCAGTTCTGTAGGTCTCTCAACAGATTGCCAGAGCCTAGGAAAGAAACAGACACACCTGCCAATAGAGCTTAGCACAATGCATTCGGGAAATTAAAGGATATGAGAAAGCCAGCACCACCTTTTATTAAACAAGAAATACGAGTGGCACCTTAACAAGTCACATCTCTTCATTACAGCACGGAATCACTCACAAAGGAAAGCCCTGCCAACGTGATGCGAGTTCACCAGTGAACCTGTGGGTCTGAAGAACTCTTTACAGCATCTGCAAGAAGAGTAATCCACTCTTTGGAAAGTGAACATTGTGTAACGCATATTATTGAATGTAGATAACCTGAGCACGTCCAAAAGCGTGTGTTTCGACCATGCACACTGGAGGAGTCCTGCAGGGTTATAGTTTAAATAGGCTTTTTTATAACACTAGGGAAATGTGCATGCCACACCAAAAAGGAATAATGAATAATTATAAGAAGGATTTTTTTTAATAAGGTTATCTGCAGTTTGTGGGACTTGGATTTCATTAGTGTGCTTTATAAACTGCCTCTACTGACCCTTCGCAACTACCATTAACGCTCTGTAATTTCAATTGGCTACATTAAAAAAATATGAAAAGAAAAGACAGAGAATTCTGCAAAATGCTTTCACTATCTTGAGGATGAATGCATATTGATATACATTCTATTTAGATGAGAGATTTTCAAGAGCACTCTATGATTGCAGTCCTGTATTTAGTGATCACAGAAACTAAACCTACACTGGTACATTGTATCATCTCCAGATGCTTCATATTTATTTTGATCACCTGTTTAATAACCTGCTCTGTATGAGGATTCTCTATTGTTGTTTCTGTTTACCTGTAGATCAACATGCCCTTTGCTTACTAACTAACAATCCCAGCAAAAAATAACCTTAAAAAGCATTTTGGTGTCCAGAATAAACTGAGAAACAAAAGATAACACTTATATTCGTGAGAGTTAAAACCTTCTAATCAAAACCACTGAACTGTGTAATGCAGAAACGCACACAGCTTCCCCAGTGGGGACTTTAAAATGCATTAAATGCAGTCACACACACACACACACACACACACACACACACACACACACACACACACACAAAACACAGAGTTACCTATATGACACCTTGTGGTAGATTCAAATGAAATATTTTGAAGTCTGAGTGATAAGGCTTGGGCTTTCATACAGAGCATTGCCACAGCATTATTAATATAGCATCACGTTTTGCTGAGGGAATCACATAAGGAGACGCGTTGATGCCTGAAATGTCTCGTCCCTTCAAAGCAACCCAAGTCCTGCTCCAGCCGAGCACATCAAGAGCCGACAGGGTTAAGGTATCCAGAGGCACTTTTACTGCCAATGCCTGCCAAGTCCCTGTTGTTATCAGCAGCCAGCCATGAGCTTCCCCTGAAGGCAGCCGTATTCACCTGATCAAGATGGAGAAGCTGATCATTGCACAGCTATATTGATATATTGCAAAAACGGTCTGGATCTAACAGACAGACACACACACTGAAACAAAACCACATAATATATGAACCAGGGGTGTCTTTAAAAGAAGGCGGCAGGGGCAACAGCACATATGAAAGACAAAGAGTTCAAGAAGAAGCCACGGCAATAAAGAGCTTGGGAAATGAAAGTGCTGATCAACCCCAAGACACTTATTTAAACACCAGCCTAACGAGGCAATCTATTTGTCTACCTGCGTGTGACTGATTCCTGAGTCATGCAAGTCACTTTGTTTTAATTCAAGACGAAATGAATACAAAGAAGAAAGAGTGCCAAGAAGAGCGACCAGAATTATTCCTGGTTTAAAAGGCATGTCATACGCAGACAGGCTAAAAGAATTGAATCTGTTATCATCTCTTAAACAAAGAAGACCATGCAGCGATCTAATTCATGTATTAAAAATTCTAAAAGGTATTGACAATGTCAACCCAGGGGACTTTTTTGACCTGAAAAAAGAAAGAAGGTCCAGGAGTCACAAATGGAGATTAAATAAAGGGGCATGCAGAACAGAAAATAGGAGAATTGTGGGATACTGGAACCAACTCCCCAGTAATGTTGTTGAAGCTGACACCCTGGGATTCTTCAAGAAGCTGCTTGGTGAGATTCTGGGATCAATAAGCTACTAACAACCTAACGAGCAAGATGGGCTGAATGGTCTCCTATTGTTAGAGATCTTTCTTATGTTCTTCTTCTTATGTTCTAATACATCTGTTAGGATATGAGATATTTATTACTGCTGCTGACTTCTTTGGTTTGCTCTCTGCCTGCATCACACATGTTAGTAAATAGAAATGCAAACAATAAGTGCCTTTGTTTTTTCCTGCATTGTTCGCATAGAAAAGCATTTGAGGGCTCTTTAAATGTGTCAGTACTGGCAACCTGAAAATGATCTTCCCCCAAGGTCATGAATTTCTTCAGTGTCCAGCCTCAACCACACACTGTCTTCAGGGCTCTCTGAGCTGACAGTCTCAAACTAGGTGCCAATTAAGGCTGGTTGTGTTGCTTGTTTTGTGATAAGCGTTGATGTCAACTGGAAATTGGGTTGAGACCCTCTGAAGTTATTTCATTAAGCTCCTTAAGCTGGGCCCCAGAGGTACACAAAACCAAGCAGTGCCCTTGACAGTTGAAAACCTCTCATTTCACTTTCTTTTTCTTTCTTTCTTTCTTTCTTTCTTTCTTTCTTTCTTTCTTTCTTTCTTTCTTTCTTTCTTTCTTTCTTTCTTTCTTTCTTTCTTTCTTTCTTTCTTTTTTGTGCATCCCATAGCACTACCTGTTATGACTCCCTTTCTCTTTCTTACTGTCAAACAGACCTTTATTTTTAACTGTAAAACCCCAATGTGGGCCACCTTGTATACACTGCCCCCCTTTCATAGACCCAGAGTATATTTACACCACATTAAGAAAACTTGACTTACCAACCGATGTTGAACTCCACGTGGGCATCAAAGAAGCCCACGACAGGAGCCGTGGCCGCCTTCCACCCGTGAATCCTGGCTCGGATCAATCCTTCCCTCTTGTTGTTGCGCACAATTTTCACGAGCCCCGGGTACCTCTTGTTCACATACTGGTCCAGGTTGAATTTCAGCTCCACTGCAGCAGAGACAGTGACAAAGAAGCTGCAGACGTAAAATGAATCACCCTGGCAACTTGACTTTCTGTGAGAAGCGCGTTCAAAATCAATCACATGGCCAACTGTTTGTTGTTCCTTTTAAGCGCCATACTGCATTTTTCACTGTGCTTTAATAAGCCATGGATTATTTAATTCACTTTACATTTTTTTCACTATAATCACATACAAAATGACACTCCTGTATGATCACAATTGGATGAGCAGTTTCCAACAAACTGTATCGCTGGCAAACCAATACGTCTGCTCTGCATCATAATAACGCTAGCTGGTCCTATACATGGTCTATCTTTACAGCTGTTACCTGCTTGGAACAAACTCTGCAGATGCAAAACACTGATCAGTGCTAGAAATATTCCCAGCAGGTCCCTGAAATCGTCTCCGTTCAGCTCAGTAATATAATTCAAGGTAGGGAAGTGAGTTTCTGTCACTTTGCTTCCCTGCCATATAGTGTAGCTGCCAGTTTCAAAGTCTACAATCATTTATTAATGTTTAAGAGATGGGGGGGGGGGGGGGGGGGAGATTCAGTTGAAACGCGGGTGAAATGGCTGTTCAATGAAAATATGAACAACCCAGGCAGTTTACTAATGGCACACAAGAGTTTATTTAAGAAACTCTAAATAACCCAAAGAGACTCCCAGACAGTCACATGCTTGTTATCACAAAGGGTGCTTCTCTCTCTATGAATATGTGTAGGGGAGGTCAGAGGGCAGCAGTGTCAAGGGTTAAATTAGTTCATTATTTCAATGGCATGTTTGATCAGTGCCCAGGTTTACATTCAGGAAAAGACAAATTGAGGAAAAAATATATAGTACAATAACTCTAATAATAAATACTGGAGCAATAGAACACAGAAAATGCATAGCAAAGTAAGGCAAATATAATAATAATACTAATTCAGGAGTACAACATTAATTTATCTTGGCTGTCTGCCAACAATCTCGACTTTAATAATTACAGCTTAATTAAATACATGCAATGATTTGAATACAGCAAGATTTCCCCTGGTTTGTTTAAAAAAAGAGGACACATTCTGTTTTAAATTAACCGTCTTTAATTGTCGTAATTGTGCAATTATGGGACAACTAAATGACAAACGTTGGCAAATGTTTTTTGTTTATTAAAGTGCAATTATTAAATAAATGTTAGCAGGTTCAGAAGCATTTAAACTAGAAAGGAAGGGGGGAGAAATCAACAAAAAAACAGAAGGGAGACTGCATCAAAACAAGAACAACAACTCAGGTAAGACAACCATTAAATGTATTTATCTAAATGCTAGAAGTATCAGAAACAAAATTCTAGAACTTGAAGCTACTGCACTAACAGGTAACTATGATGTGATAGGTGTTACAGAAACGTGGTTGTCTGAGAGTGATGGGGACGAATATAATATTTGTGGGTATACACTGTATAGGAAAGACAGGCAGGACAGAAGAGGAGGAGGGGTAGCGCTATACAAAAGAAACAGTCTTGAAGCCCAGGTGTTAAACCTGGACAAAGACAATAAAAAGACGATACTGAAGATACATGCCCCACATGTCATCCAGTTCCTATCCAGTTTTAAATAACTTTAGCATAACTGAGGCAGAAGTGTTAAAGGGACTAGGAGCTCTTAAAAGAAACAAATCCCCTGGGCCGGATGAGATCCTCCCAGTAGTACTCAAAGAAATGAAAGAAGTAATTTACAAACCGCTAACCAAGATCATGCAGCAGTCTCTTGACACAGGAGTGGTACCGACAGACTGGAAAATTGCAAACGTAATACCGATCCACAAAAAGGGAAACAAAACTGAACCAGGTAACTACAGACCAGTAAGTCTGACTTCTATTATATGCAAACTTATGGAAACTATAATAAGATCCAAAATGGAAAATTACCTATATGGTAACAGGGTCCTGGGAGACAGTCAACATGGTTTTAGGAAAGGGAGATCGTGCCTAACTAACTTGCTTGATTTTTTTGAGGATGCAACATCGATAATGGATAATTGCAAAGCATATGACATGGTTTATTTAGATTTCCAGAAAGCTTTTGACAAAGTCCCGCACAAAAGATTAATTCTCAAACTGAACGCAGTTGGGATTCAAGGAAACACATGTACATGGATTAGGGAGTGGTTAACATGTAGAAAACAGAAAGTACTTATTAGAGGAAAAACCTCAGAATGGAGTGTGGTAACCAGTGGTGTACCACAGGGATCAGTATTAGGTCCTCTGCTATTCCTAATCTACATTAATGATTTAGATTCTGGTATAGTAAGCAAACTTGTTAAATTTGCAGACGACACAAAAGTAGGAGGAGTGGCAAACACTGTTGCAGCAGCAAAGGTCATTCAAAATGATCTAGACAAGATTCAGAACTGGGCAGACACATGGCAAATGACATTTAATAGAGAAAAATGTAAGGTACTGCACACAGGAAATAAAAATGTACATTATAAATATCATATGGGAGATACTGAAATTGGAGAAGGAATCTATGAAAAAGACCTAGGAGTTTTTGTTGACTCAGAAATGTCTTCATCTAGACAATGTGGGGAAGCTATAAAAAAAGGCTAACAAGATGCTCGGATACATTGTGAAAAGTGTCGAATTTAAATCAAGGGAAGTAATGTTAAAACTGTACAATGTCGACCCAAGGGACTTTTTCAGCCTGAAAAAAGAAACAAGGACCAGGGGTCACAAATGGAGATTAGACAAAGGGGCATTCAGAACAGAAAATAGGAGGCACTTTTTTACACAGAGAATTGTGAGGGTCTGGAATCAACTCCCCAGTAATGTTGTTGAAGCTGACACCCAGGGATCCTTCAAGAAGCTGCTTAATGAGATTTTGGGATCAATAAGCTACTAACAACCAAACGAGCAAGATGGGCCGAATGGCCTCCTCTCGTTTGTAAACTTTCTTATGTTCTTATGTTCTAATTCATACTGTAATTGCAATGAAGTTAGAGACCATTTTAAATCTTAACAAAAAATAAATAAATACATCTTGAAAAAACTCCATGATTTTAAAGTAAAAACTGGCCACTAGTACTTCTGTATTTAATCAATATTTAATAAGACGAAAGGCAACTCATTTACAACAGCTCCTGTATTGGGAACGCTTTAATGAACCAACACAGACTCAGCTTATTCCCTCTTTAAACACATTATTTATAATAATGCCTTCCAGCAAGCCTGGCTTACCACAAATAGTACATTCTAACTAATTGATTGCCAAGCATCCCCTCATCGCTTCCCAGTTATAAAATCAGAGCAGTCTCAGGGAATTAGGGACTGCCTTTACTATGCCAGATCCATTGGGTTCTGCCTGAGACTCTTTGACTCAGCAGAGCTTCATCAGCACACTTCAGCTATCATTTTTTTATAAGCCCTAAAGCATGTCTAAGTGTAGTCCTCATGGGCTCAGTTATGTTCAGATCCTGTTGCCAGTTTGATTAAAGTGATCACATTAATAGCAACCCATCTGAACGACCCCCCCTCTATCAAAGCTGCTTAGGTCTGCTTTCAGAAATGTGTACTGCACTTTGGAGGAAAGACCTTAATGAACTTGAGGAATGATTCACAGCCGATTTCAACCCTAACAGATATCAATAAGGACCCTAGGATTGACCAATACTAATGCCAGTGCTGATTGAGGAGCTGGGGATGAATTGGGGTTTGACCCAATGGTGAACTGGTCTTACCGCTGTCACTGTTGTCATCCACCAGAATGATCTCCTTGAGGAGCTGTGGTGGAGTGTGGTTGACAACGCTGTGCACAGACCGCAGGATCACTGACAGAGCCTCGTTCACAAAGATGAAGACCACGGCCATCTGAGGGAGGGCACTTGGGTAGGTCATCTGCTTGCACCTGTGAGGACAGCAGAAAATACATAAATAACCAATGAAATAAATACATCAATAAATCGATAAACAAACCAATAAACAAATAAACAGATGACTAAGTGAATAAATTCCATTTGACGAATACACAGTGGACTCCAAGAACCTCAATCGCTTTTAAATGGAATAATGTAAGCTTTGCTTGCAGTAGATGCGTGGGTGTGCCGCACTGCTGTGAAAGAAACACAAAGCAAATTCCCTCCACTGGGTCAAGGGTGAAATGGGAGCAAAACCCACACTTGCTAATTGGTCAGGTCCAGGTGCACATACCATACAAGGGAAGATCACACTGTATAGTAGGCTTACTGGCTGGGACTGCTTCCATGTTGTTCCACTGAAATAGCAACCCTGACCAGCTGTTGGGTTATATAAGCAGCTCCAGCTTCAGTCACTGTGGTTATTAAATATGCTGCTGACTATTAAAAGGGATAGGTTGTATTCACGATCAATCAATCCTGCTTGATTGTTGTTTTTGATCCATGTAAAAACACAAGGCACAGGGTCAGTCCTTTACAAACCAAAGTGTGCTCATTTTTATAGGCTACATAGGCAATTTATTTTATTTGGTAATTATGTTGTCCTTGGAGTAACACACAAAAACAAGGCCACCTAGAGATTAGACGGAGGAAAAAAAAACAAATAAAGAAACAGTCGGTAATATTGAAAGGGGAATTGCAAACACATGTTCTTTGCACAGCTCTCAGTATAATTGCACACCTCTTTGGACTGTGTGAACAGAAGCACTCAGTGCTAACAAAACACACGGCTGCATGTTTAGTTACTTTGACAACATTTGGGCAGTGTGTTTCAGCCCAGCTGAGTATATCTGTGTCACATGACTGTGTTCTTTTCCTTCATTGTAGCCCAGCTCAGCTCCCAGAAAAAGAAACATGTTCCATCTTAACAGGGAAATAGATGTGAACAGCACATCTACAATGCAAAACAAAAGTAAATAATACAATATTCAAGCAGTCTATACAATACTTTACTGTGTGCCAATAAGGAAAGCATTACTGTAGCCCTCAGCTTAGTGGTGTGAACCAATTAGACTCAGTTGTGACTATCGCCCCCACCACTGCCATGTATACTCTGTCTCAAATTGTTCCCATTAGCGACTGCACAGGGGTCCAATAGCCTCAGCCATTGTTTAAAGGCATTATGAGAAATGGCTGCATTCCTTCTCTAAAAGCTTTGGAGAAAGTAAATCATCCTCTCCAAGGTCCTCTTCCACTGCATGTTAAATGATGCTGATGCTGCTAAGCACTGAAGAAAGCAAATTGCTCTCTCACATTTATTGTTTGCTTCTGAAATTCTTGTTTTTTGAGCGACATAACATGAAACAAGTGGCACTTGTTCATTCCAGTTGCTGTCTACCGAATATCCTTGATATTGCAATAAGACTTAAGATTTTTTTTTTAAAGTTTTTCTACTGCCAACAGCTCATTACTTTTCAGTGGGCTTAATGTACTGTAATCCACATTGAAATGCCACCTAACTAATCATTTATCAACAGCTTGTTTACAGAATGGGAAAACTCCACTAGTCCTTCCTGAGCCAGTGCATGACTCTGCTGGTGCTTAAGTGATAAGGCATATTAATGCTGCAGTGTTGATATATATCAGGTCTATTCATATTTCACACTGTAGGGTGGTTTTGTTGCTAGTCTAAGTAATTGCTTTTAGAAGTAATTTACAGCAAGCAAAACAGCCTGTTAGGATTTGACCTTGCAGCAGCCTGCTATGATGGCTGCATTTAAACTGGGTAGCATGTTATGCACTCGACAAATTGGACATGATTTTGAACAAAATAAAACTTACAACACATTTGTGTGGCTGACTAGACTGGGTTACACAATGCACGTTGACATGGCTGCTAAAAATCCATAGTCCAGTAAAACCTCAGTGGTTCAAGCTTCCATGTGTCGAACACTGCTGTTGTTTTATCAGCCCCTGGTGGCCTGCCTGTGTGCATTTCTTCTCTGTGTTTTTTCTATTTCTGGTGTTTACAATACAGTGTTGTGATTGTATTGTAATTATAATCAGAAGTGCCTTCATTAGGGATATACTAATCAGTATGAAAAAAAAGATCAACCAAACGCAGTGGAGTTTGATGCTTGGAGTTTGAGTCTGAGTCCATGTCCTTGAGCCGTGGTTATCTCTTTGTTTTTGCTGTGTGAGGATTGCACTGCAATAGACGCCTGTCATGTGTCAAGGGTGCTCATCTTTAGCATACACACAGTTAATGACAATAACACGGATCTGTCACGATATTCTGTGACGCAGCCTGTCACAATATGAGCCAGAACCACACGGGACCCGGGCGGGATCGTCACGTTTCAGTGCTTGAAGAGTTTCTCAAATTGTGGAATAATGGCTTGGATTTCAAATAATTGCATGCATACAACCCCCAAAAAATTGGATGTTCACCATGTTGCAGCTTGTGTGTGCCTACACAAGCAAAATATTGATTAATGTGTGTGATGCTGGGAAAAAATGTAGTAAATTACCCAAGCAAACAAGCCTATATCTGTGGGAATCCAGGAATTATTCTTAAAGAATTTGTATACCGCACAACCAATGCCTTACAGTGCTGTGCATGTATTTGTCTGCAGATTCTGTATGTTATGAAGTTGTATTTTGAATGACCACATGGCCAGTGCAGGTTATTTCACCTTGAATGACGAATGGAAGCATGTTGCCCGGGTGCTTGTTGGGGTACTGGCCTACAAAGTTCCTTGAATTTTTTGGAGATTGGAGTTAGGCTTTAGAGTTTTACAGTTGTGCTGCATTAGGGTTAGGGTTAAGGTTTACCCAATACAGTAGCAGTTTAGCCAGCACATGCATTGAGCTTTACAGTGGATGTCTTGTGAATACCCCTGCTTTTCAGATAAAAGCAGGTGGGGGTGGATCTGAGGGGCTATAAATAAATATATATAATTATGGAACATTCGGAGCTGGGCAATTCAGATGCAGCTTGTTTTGTTAAACCGATGGTGAACAGAGAGTAAATAAGCGGCAATTCACCTTCTCTTTCACATACAGTTTTTTGTAATCATTGCGTTTCATATACCCTTGAAAGGTTGCCTGCCAGCTGAGTGCTTGAAAATACAATTATTTTTAAATTCTCTTCTTTTTAAAGAGTGATTCTTTAACAAGCGTTTCCTGTTTTTTGTACATTTGTGAAATAATCTCAGGGTCTTATTAAAAATCTGATGAACAAATTGATTTACAGCACTGAGCATTCAAAAATGATATGAGGCCTGCAGCATCCCGCATGGATATTTCAGTGGTGAAGTCGAGCTGGAAATATTCTATAGGCAGAGGTGATGTAGGCGGGCTGGAACATCGTTCTGGTACTGTATATTCTATAGGCAGAGGTGATGTAGGTGAGCTGGAACATCGTTCTGGTACTATATATTCTATAGGCAGAGGTGATGTAGGTGGCTGGAACATCGTTCTGGTACTATATATTCTATAGGCAGAGGTGATGTAGGTGAGCTGGAACATCGTTCTGGTACTATATATTCTATAGGCAGAGGTGATGTAGGTGAGCTGGAACATCGTTCTGGTACTGTATATTCTATAGGCAGAGGTGATGTAGGCGGGCTGGAACATCGTTCTGGTACTGTATATTCTATAGGCAGAGGTGATGTAGGCGGGCTGGAACATCGTTCTGGTACTATATATTCTATAGGCAGAGGTGATGTAGGTGAGCTGGAACATCGTTCTGGTACTATATATTCTATAGGCAGAGGTGATGTAGGTGAGCTGGAACATCGTTCTGGTACTATATATTCTATAGGCAGAGGTGATGTAGGCGGGCTGGAACATCGTTCTGGTACTATATATTCTATAGGCAGAGGTGATGTAGGCGGGCTGGAACATCGTTCTGGTACTATATATTCTATAGGCAGCGGTCATGTAGGTGAGCTGGAACATCGTTCTGGTACTATATATTCTATAGGCAGAGGTGATGTAGGTGAGCTGGAACATCATTCTGGTACTATATATTCTATAGGCAGCGGTGATGTAGGTGAGCTGGAACATTGTTCTGGTACTATATATTCTATAGGCAGAGGTGATGTAGGCGGGCTGGAACATCATTCTGGTACTATATATTCTATAGGCAGATGTCATGTAGGTGAGCTGGAACATCGTTCTGGTACTATATATTATATAGGCAGAGGTGATGTAGGCAGGCTGGAACATTGTTCTGGTACTATATATTCTATAGGCAGAGGTGATGTAGGTGAGCTGGAACATCGTTCTGGTACTATATATTCTATAGGCAGCGGTGATGTAGGTGAGCTGGAACAATTTCAGGCGAGTGGAAATACTTGTAGAACTAAGATCAATGCATTACCTACTGTACGTGTTTCAGTATACCAATAAAATGGGAATTTGTATAATAATCATTGTTTGATAAAATCAGTATTTTAGGATTACACCACTGTTGTCATTGTAATATTGTATTCTCATAGTCCCTATGAATATTGTCCACTGTTATATAAAGTTACATTCATTCACTCCTCTGCAGTTTCTGTGTGTTACTCCTCACCTTGCCATGTCAAGCAGTCGAACTGGAATGTTTTGTTTTTTGTTTTATTTTATTACATAAGGAGGTCTATTTTAATATATATGCAGTGGTGGTTCTCAATACAGCTGAGGATTTTATTTTTTTATTTTATTACATAAGGAGGTCTATTTTAATATATATGCAGTGGTGGTTCTCAGTACAGCTGAGGATGTCCTATAATGTCATCTATTGACACACTATACAATACAAATAGACAAAAAGATCAATAAAATGGACCCCCTGGGTACATCACATTGTATTTGCAGCTACAGTATGCAGCATGCATTACAATATGAAACTGCCCTCAGGCACATGTGGGTCCAGCAAACCATATTCAGAAGCTTGATGAGTCACATTGCAGAAGCAAAACCTGCATGACGTTAACTAGTGAGCTCATGTCCCTTTATCTTGCAAATAAACACGGTTAACCAGCTAATGTGAAAACTTTAAAAAGCAAACCATACCAGTCCTGGAGGGGGTTTTAGGGCTTGTGCATTTACAGAATGAAAAGAGAACTAGAGAGCGGCTTATCTATGTGATGATGAAACTCAACCTGTGCAACAACAAGCAATCATAATCCTATCCCACCAGACTGGCTCAGCAGGAAGGGCTGTAGACACAGCAATAGGGGCCCCTTACATTCCAAACACTACCTGTCATGCAACATGATATACGATACACTCCACCCACATAGCCTGGGCATGCACTATACGATACACTCCACCCACATAGCCTGGGCATGCACTATACGATACACTCCACCCACATAGCCTGGGCATGCACTATACGATACACTCCACCCACATAGCCTGGGCATGCACTATACGATACACTCCACCCACATAGCCTGGGCATGCACTATACGATACACTCCACCCACATAGCCTGGGCATGCACTATACGATACACTCCACCCACATAGCCTGGGCATGCACTATACGATACACTCCACCCACATAGCCTGGTCATGCACTATACGATACACTCCACTCACATAGCCTGGGCATGTGTGTATATATATATATATATATATATATATATAGATAGAGAGAGAGAGAGAGAGAGAGAGAGAGAGAGAGAGAGAGAGAGAGAGAGAGAGAGAAGAGAGAGAACCCCCATATAGATATATATATATATGTATATATTATATATATATATATATTATATATATATATATAATATATATATAGTCTATATCCAATCTGCAAGTTCCCAAAACAGTTAAATCTATTCTTCCTCCTATGATGAGGTTTTTATCCATCACAGACAGATATATATATATATATATATATATATATATATATATATATATATATATATATATATATATATATATATATATATATATATACACAATTTCAGTTTGAGAAAGCCTAGATTAGGCTGCACTCTTCTCAACTGACTCTCAGAAGTGAGATATTGAGAGAAGTAGCCGGATCACTATTTTTTCCATGTTGCTGTTGTGTATTATAAAAAAATAACATAATCAAAGTGTTGAGTGTCATCCATTTTGAAAACAATATGAAAATACTGTGGTGATTCTGTGCTTTAGACTGTAAACCACATTCTACACACAAAGCCAAGCCTGGACCCCAAGCTGGATATTAGATTGTTATAGATTGAATAATACAATTTGTTCCTTGAATACCATCTATAAAAAGGGATGTAAAGTGTATTGTTATGTAATTATTATTGTTGTTATTATGTTATGCGGTCTTCTTAGATACAGCATGTATCCACGCTGGATGGCTTTTGGTAATGACATGATAAATGTTTCTGGCCGTCTCTGCTCATCAGCTGATAGAGACTTTAATTGAAATGAATAGCAGGTTAGGAAAGGCCCCTAGCATCTGTACACAAGAGAAATCAATATCATATCTGATGGGCAACATGTGGAGAGCCTCTATTAAACACCCTAGTCATCGAAGGGCACTGCTCAATAGCTCCTGTGCAATTAACTTCAAACCAAGCACTGGAGCGCAAGGTCTGTAATGTGCTAGCTTTGTTTCACAAACTGAAATGAATGAAAAGGAGCTTGTATGTGTTCTGCCCAGTGTTGCCTACATCAATACTTATAGCACTGTTGAAGTCATCTGCCATTAACCAACTGCCAAAAAAGTCTATTAATATTTGAATAAACATTACTGTGCCTATGACTGATTGATTGACTTACTTCTTTGGTCTGTAGTCAGGAATGGATCTGTCCAGCGAGATCCTATCGCTCAGTTGGGCGTTGTAGCCGTATTCTTCATACTTGCTCTCCGATTCATGGCTGTCATCCCTCAGGGTGGCAGCGACTCCTCCTTGCCCCAAACCACCAGGTCCTTCCACTAATCCCATTGGTTTGGCAAGACCTTTAGGAGAGAAAAGATGCATCGTGAAATCTACCTGAAGCCAGAGTACATTCTCTGCCTTACGTTACTCAACGTTAACCATGGCACCATTGTGGGCAATCATTGGTTGTGATCTTCTGTACTGTACTGTACCACCATGTTCTGAAACTCCTTGGTCTGATAATGAAAATGCATTTTGAACAAGGCTTGCCTGTGCTGCCACACTGTGCACCAAGTATGGTCTGGAAAAAGTTCACCATGGTACATGATTGTAAACCAGGACTGAACATGTTTATACAAATCTAGAAATTTGGGTCAGAGTGGAGCTTGCCACGTGGGTCTTCATTCCAGTAACAGTGTTCTTGCATTTGTTTCTGTTCTTTGAGAATTTGAAACAGAGGATGTTTTAAGGATGTGTCCGATTTTGAGCTTGATTTAGCAGATTGGGACTCCCACACTGGGTCTTCAAGATGGACCCTGTCAACATGGTAGAAGTCTGTGGCAATTATTATTCTTGGCAATAGCTGAACACAATCTGAATACAATTACCGTCAATACCCACAATAAGACATACAATGCTTTACAAATCACATGGGATGAGTAATATATGAATGTATAATGCATGAACTGAATTTTACTTTAACAAATTAATCACAATAAGTAACTTAATGAGATCAGTGTCTTTATATCTGAGGTTCAGTTCCATTAGGTATTCATCAAAGTAGCTTCCTCATCTTTGTTTTTCAAATTGAAATGATGTAAAATATATTTAAAAGCGTGAATGACATTACAAACTGTACCAAGATTGTTAGAGAAGGACAGATTTCTATTGACTGAATGCATGGTGAGCTGTTACTTTAGTCTCACTCATCAAACACTCTTATGAACTAAGTACCTTTTGGAGGGTTATTTGAATGAATACAGTGAAATAACAGGCCACATAGACAACACATGAAGGGCTGTTTTAAAACTTTGAAAAATAGGAATAAACACTATGAAAGAGCTTCGTGATCTGCAAGACACATTCCTTAAAAGAGTCCTCCTAGTTCTGTGACTAGAGCACAATGAGTACAATCTGTATACAACTAGAACACTTCAATCAAAATTACAGGCCAGCTATCCAACATCACAAACAAGCTTTAAACATCAGGTATCTTCACTGGGAGCTACAGCAAGCATTGCTATTGATATGCATCCAAACAAGTTCCGGTTGGCATTTCTGTGCTGTTCAACGCATATTCTGTGTGATTCTCTTGATGCCCGCTGTACAACTCCAAAGGGTCACTGTGTGTGTACTGGCACTCAATCAGTACATAAAAACAAGTGCCAACGCTGCTGGCACATCAGTCACTGCTATTCTTTATAACCAAGGGTGAATTTATTGGGGTGGCATATGAGATTTAAAACAGCAATCAGTCACTTAAACACAGTCTGCTGGAAGAGGTACTCAAGGAATTATCTTGCCTTTTTGTTTTAAAGGCTGTCCTTGTATTGTCTTGTGTGCATGTTTATCTACAGTACTATGCTATTGCATGTAGTCTTCTGCTGGTATCAGCACTTTTATATCTCAGTGGATCTATCCAGTCAGCATATTAATGAACGCATAAATGAATATGCAATATGTTGATTTAGCAGCAACAGATGATAAGCAGATTTATCAGAGGTAAAATAAACATGATTAACGAATCCCTAAAGACAGGATCAACTAATCACTGCTACCTCTGATTATAGATGTGATACTAAATCAGTTACTGTGGCAGATAAATCTATGACATCCCCAGAAACTTCATTCAGATCCTATATATTGATTAATAAGGCAGAGCGAGCTGTAAACTGTATCAACAGCATGTCTTTAGAAATGACCCAATGCACATTGTTATCATTTATTTATTTTTATTTTATTTTTCAGGGGTCACATTAACTAGATTTAGTGTCGGGTTCCAAATATTTAGTTTCATGAATGCTGTTAATAAAAGACAATAGCAGACAACAGCCGTAACAACTCCTGGATTTAAAGGGCATCTCCAAACTCTCCAGTTGATTGTTAATCAGGTAATTAGTGCAGTAGCTCTTCACAGAGTGCTGACGCTCACTCCTGCACATTGGCCTGGCCCGGGAGGGGTGTTCTACTCTATAGTCCTTGGTTTTGACAGCACATCCAAAGTGTGGTTGTTTGACTCAGTCCCTATCCTGATGAACTGCCTCTTGACAAAGTGAGCTCTCCTCAGCTGAGCGTGACAGTTTGATCAGATGGTACAGATGGTGACTGTTTGCTGTAGATGGTACAAGTTTAGACAGCCTTTGAGGTGCAATGTTTACGAACATGGGGCACTTGGCTTTTTTTCCAGTTGCTGCAACTGATATCTCAAAAGATATCTTTTCTGATTAAAAAAAAAAACCAAAAAACAGAGAGACTTTGTCCAACAATTAATTGATATGACTCCCTGCTCTTGCACACTGATTTCACCAACCCCTTCCTTTCAATGCCTTTGGACTTGCTTGGAAATACGACAACCACTGTACAGCTATAGCGCTTATTACCTCATCTGACCTGCAGGGTTCAGAATCCCACACACGGTCTGTTACCACGGCACCACATGTCTCCCTTGATGTTTCTTGACACTGTAAATCAACGACTCGCTTCAGTGTTGTGTCCCAGCAGAGCCTCCCCACTTCAATTAACACAGCGCTGTTAAAGCACACAAGCTGAATGTCAAAGCATTCCTGAGACAATGTCAATGGCAGTGAAATGCATTGATCATTACTTTTGAAGAATTGCTGCAGTCAGAAAAATCCTATAGATGTATTGTTGTGTACTGCAATTAACATGGCAGGCAGAAAAAAATTGCATATACAGGTATTGTGCTTTTTTACATATCAAATAGATACAAAACTGAGCTTTAGTCTTCGGTCTGTCAATATCAATCTTTGGTCTTTTTGGCATGGTTAAAGACAATTGAGTTATTTGCAATATACTGCCTATAATTACATTTACCCTCAGGAGGTTCACTTAGTTTTAACACAGCTCTGAACTAATTAGAGGGGAAATAACTGGTGTTAATGGCAAGCCAGTCAGTTAACTAGGTTTACAATAAGGAACACAAGAACACACGTTGTTCACCATCATGTTGATATTCCTCTTAGTCCTGTTTTTGTTTTATGGGAAATGACGTATGGCAATCACTGACTGACAATTGCCCATAATGTACAATCCTTCCCCTCTCCAAGCTTTGGTAAATCTCCAGATCACAATCAAGGCGTAGCTGCTCGAAGGGCTATCGGAGCTAGGAAAAGGTCATTTATATCTCTCCCCTTGGGGGTAATTTCTTAGTCAGCAGTAAGACCTTAGCCATACAGCTGACAGTGAAAAATAGATACCAAATATATTGTTCCCAGATCCTGGAAGGTAAACGCCACAGCTTGCATCATGAAGAGTGACCCTCTCACTGTACATGATTGAGTTCTGCAAAGTTCCTGCTTCAGTAGGTGGCTCTGTATCAGCCTAAGCAGACAAGCAGGCTTTGCACAGGCTGAAGGTCATGCTAGCCCAGCTCACTGCTCTGCAGAGCTTCTGCTCAGGATTATACATTGTAAACTACGATTGATTTGGGGAAGATATTAAAACATGCACAGTAAAACTTCCTGAAGCCTCAATAAACTGAGCGACAGAGACCATTCTTCTGTTCTTTAAGGTGTTTAACACACGCAATCACAATCAAGGGGGGAAACAAAGACACAGCTTGGGATTTGAAAGACGGCTGCCACTTTACAGTAAGTGCTTATTTATGTGAAACATGCGAGTCATTATTTCAAATGCATTGGCGTTGCATGCTCTCTAGTGTGGTGTTTCAGGTTAGCACAAAAAATTCAACAAACAACAACAACTGAATCATACATAAGATGAAGCACAGGGTGTAGGCTTGCAATGATGTGATCATGCCCGCTCCTTCTGTGATGCCAAAACAGTACTGCTAGATGAAGTGGCGCTTCAAATTAGATAACAGAATTTATTGCTGCTTTCAATGCGCCCGCAGCCAGGCTCTGATTGAATCAGTTAATCAGAGTTTTATTGGTCAGAGCTGAGATCTGAGTTCAGAGCTCTGGGTCGTAGTTCTTCCACCTGCCCTTAACCCAATAACAATTAGAATTCCTAGGCAGGTTTAATAATCATAGACATATTCTTGAAGCAAGTGCACCGTCAACGGCAAATTGGATACAATCATTTTACAGTGTAAAAGTACAGAAACAACGGAACACACCTGAACTCAACATGATTTTGCTTTTCCTCTGCTTTGCTTTGAAATATGATCCAGAAAGTTAGAATGCTTTGCTCCCATCCTGTACTACTCTGTATTGCAAACTTGCTCGGCAAAGACAAAGTCGTGCATATGCAATGATATTTGAACTGCTGTTTACTTACAAGTGTGACCATTAGATAAGGAGCACAGGCTGCTGCATGCAGGGAGCTCTGTGAAGTTGGGATTGCGACAGCATTGTATTATTAACAGCAAGGCTTGTGTACTCATATTCTGTACAGAATCCAACTATCAAGGTGTTGGCAATATTAAAAAAGACTAGCTTCCCCCGAGGGGGCACAGTGAGGGATGCATTCGCTATTTGTAGGACACGCTGTACTCTAGATGAGACTTGTAGAATATACCTCGCTGTGAATGATTCAATGCTAACATAAATCTGTGCATCCAAACCTGACGTTCTGAGATGACAAATATTTATGAAACGAATGTGCTCAGGGCAATCTGTTTGTTTAAGAGCGTAAATTATGACTCTCTTAAGAATTCTTTAGTGGCTAAAATGTGACCAATCCATAAAGCATTCATGGCAGTAAAATGGCTTAATTAAGAATTGGTTTATTGCTCAGCAGAGCAATAACCAATGAGAACAGGTCATCAGGCTCACGATTCCCCACCTGTAGTTCAATTCGTGTTAATAGCCACCTGTTAATAATGACCACCTCTAGCGTTTCTTTGTCTGCAGTCCTGATTTAGAAAGCGGAGATCCAGGCATACCTCCCTCTTGAAACCTGCAGTGCGGATTGTTTATGACAGCTTCCTCCAGTCTCACCCACCCAGACCCTGAACGCTTCCCTTGTCAAGAAGAATATAAGGGTGGTCACCAAGTGCACTGGTTACAGCCTTTATGTGTCTTCAACTGAATCAGCTGTTCAACAGCAGGCTGTGCTGTGAATCAATGGGAGCTTGTGTGACATTTGCTTATCAAACTGCACTGTGTCCTCTTATGGCAGGACAGCATAATCTAGAATCCAAATGTGAGTTGACACACACTTTGACTGAGCTTTTATTATAAGTGGTTAGTTTCATTACTTGGTCATAATTGTAATGTCATAAATTCTGATTTACTCTAGCTGTAACAATGGCTATCTAGCTAGCACTATACAGAGGAGAATTTATGAAGAGAGATAAAATGAATCCATCTGCTTTGACAGAGAAAACAGTTAAGTGAATTTATATGGAAGACAAAGATAGGAAATGAATGGACCAGCCAAGCATTGGATGTCATGGACTGAACATAAAGCATCTTCTTTAACCTGCATCAGTATTATGAGTCAATCGATTACACAATAATACAATGAAGTTACAAGACAGAGCATTCCAGGCACAGCCTGATATACATATACTCTGATTCTCTATTGCACACATGGAAGAGGGTTCCCTGCCAGATCAGCTTTGAAAAATCATCCAGCAGTGAAAACATCTTCTCCGGAGCTCTGAGCATTCGCAAAGGGTTCTTCAACACTGTGCAAATACAATGCAGTCAAACGAATGAAGCTTTCACCTTTCAGGAAGGAGATCTTGAATTAGATAATTGGTTAACCATACCGGATAGTCATGTGATAAGAGTTGCTGACTAGACTCATAAATGCACTATTTCTATATACAGGGGTAGTGGGGGTGGGCTCTTCGGAGATGAAATACAAACAACCAGAGGCTTTGATGAGCATGACTGTTAGTTCTAGAATTTCCAAATTATCTGAAAAATCTAATTCCATTAAGAAGATACCGAATGTCAAGTATGTCATAGACTGATCATCAACACCACAAAGAAGGTAGTCTGGCACTAGCAGCTAGCAGAGCTTTGCGAAGTCAGTGCCACAACAAATACAAGCACTAATCCCAGTCAAAATGGGAAGCAAATGTTACTAAGGGGTGGAATATAGTATATGTAGAACACTATTCAACAGGCAACTCAGTATAACTTTCTGTTCTCAAACCTGCTGCAATTGAGTGCAATCTAATTATACCTTGCATTGGCTGCTAGGAGTAGCAGGGCAGAGACAAGGGAAAGTAGGGCAACTACAGCAAACAGCTCTCAGTCCACACAGAGTCCAACGAAACAAAACTAATAGAGCGTTGTTAAGGGAATGTGCAGCATTTGTCAGATCTCCCAGAAAAAGGGGAAATAACAAATGGGATATTGCATTTGTTGTTTGTTTTACAATGTTCTGCTCTTCGATACATGGCCCGTTTTTTTCAACTTGCTTGGTTTTGTTTTGTTAAATTGAGCTCATTCTAAATGTAGAGATAATCTGAGCGATGTCCTTCAGACACCGATGTCAATCACTGTACGAAAAGGAAATAACAACAAAGTGCATTGCTGTGAACTTGAACCTGCCTTCCCCACTGCGCTGTGCACTCTCATAACTGCATACCGGACCCTCTTTTCCAGAGGCGAAAAAATAATCATTTAACAGCATAGAAGTGCTGGAAATGGCATGACGTAAACAAGACTCCCCATTCAAAAGATATAAATAATGGACAACACTTGGAAAAGAAGGAGCGAGAGAGAGAGAGAGAGAGAGAGAGAGAGAGAGAGAGAGAGAGAGAGAGAGAGAGAGAGAGAGAGAGAGCAAGGTTTTACATTAAGCACAGGGTCAGTTTAATGGGAGCAGGAATTTTAAGCCGCAGGCTCATTTGATTGGATGCACACTTCATCACATCGTTCCCCTAGTGTAGCTGTAATGTTCACATGCATTCAATCACTAGAGCTTGAGCACTTTTATAGCTTTCCAGTAAATGTGTTTTATGGAATGGCAAAGCATTATGATGGCTGCATCCCAACACAAGGCTGATCACAATGTCATGCTCTAATGATGAAAAGTCAACATTAGCCGAACCAAACTTGTACCCGGTGAGTGGGGTTTGGTGGTATAGTGATATAGAAGGGGCACTCAGTTGTAGGAACATTAAACCAAGGTCCTCTATTCTGGAGACATTAATGATCCTATGGCACTTAATTATATTTCCTTTTATATATGTTATACTTAATATTTGACTGTAACTACAGTTAGATAAATATACTTATTAAACACTGTGGCATTTTACACTGGACAACATGTTCTTCAGCCCGAATCTACCAAAGGTCTAACACCAAACTCCAATAGCAAAGACACACTAGTATAATAGTTATTTAATGTATTTGTGTGTTAAACTACACTTGCAAAAATCACAAAAGTATGTATTTGGTATGAGCATACTAACATCACTGACCATGAGTCAGCCTACAGATGTTTTAATTTCTTTAAATTATTTGGATTCATTTATTTATTTACTTATTCATTTATTACTATTTTTATACACCAGTCTCCTCAAACTGGAGGAAAAAAAGGTGTACAAGCCTGCCTGGTAGAGTGCACCAGCTTGTTATAATTACCGCTAATAACTAACCTCGATATTTAAATGATACTATTTCATTATAATAGTCTTTAATCCCGTACCATTTAGTTGGTTGTAGACCACGTCCTCCAGGTGCTCCAGTCTTTCAAGGATGGACTTTTTGTCCACAAAGTTGCCGACCTTGGCGTTCCGGCTTCGGATCCTTTGATCGGAGCTCCTTCCGACCTGAACGAGCTCCTCTGAGCGGTCCTGGATCCTGCAGTACACCGAAAACAATATAATCCCCACAAAAACCAAAATGTTAACAGTCAGCAAAGTTTTGATCTTCCGTGCCACAGCCATGAAACCCGGCAAACATTCAACCAAAGGGCGTACTCAGCCTAAGAAGCTGCAGGAAGAAAACAAAGACGCAAACAAACTAACAAAGAAGAATCCGATCAATTCAGATGAATAATGTGTAGCTAATGTACAGCTGATATGCCAGGAAAGGCTTGAGATGAAAGCAGCAGCAGTCCGTCCGGTTGTCTACATACAGCGTGCGCTATCCTTTCAGCACCACGCCGTCCAGAGAGCTTCCGCGCTGCACGCTTAAAGGCTAAAGGTTGGGAAAACTATGTTGTCAAAATATCGTATTTCTTCGGCTTAATTAAAACGTAACTTCACGATGAACGAGTTTGCTTATTGAAACACTTCAAATTCAAATTCCGTATCGCCAACACACCCTTGCCTGCACACAGTATGTTTTTTTTTTTGCACTGTGACAAAGGGTGCCGCTCTCTGTATTTCTACAGCCGTACAAATCATAGAGAACAGTCGGACCGACGGAGGTTTAAATATTGGGCGATTGTTATCCGATTCAGCTTTAAAAAAATAAAAAATAAAAGATCAGTTGCATTACAATCAAACCCTGTCAGTCCTATGGCTCAGAGAGGCGTTTTAATCACACGATCATTTGCACACTGCTTACGATTTCAACAGGATCCTTTGATTATTTATTTTTTGCAGCCTATTTTTTTTTTTTTTTTTTTTGCCTCTAACTCCTAGCACACGGGGTGTGCAACTGGACGTCAACAGAGGCACTTGTTTTGTTCATTTCTGGCTGCAGAAAGTTGAAGCAGGTCTGTGCTCGGATGCTGTGATGTGTTGATGCTGCTGCTGCCTGCTGATTGCATGATGCTTCAACCCGAGCTCTCTCTCTCTCTCTCTCTCTCTCTCTCTCTCTCTCTCTCTCTCTCTCTCTCTCTCTCTCTCTCTCTCTCCGCCTCTTCCAGTCACTAGCATCTAAGCATTGCTGCGTGGTGACGTTTACAGAAGCACATTCATAAATATTCAAGGGCCTTTTATTCTGAGTCCATTTACCGTGCTCGTAAGGATTCTAAATAGGAAAACATCCTAACAGTGATATACAACTAGATAGTGTACAACGACTGCTAAATGCCCTCTCACTAAAATATAATAATAATAATAATAATAATAATAATAATAATAATAATAATAATAATAATAATAATAATAATAATACAATTCTTATTTTGTACAAAGCACAAAGAGGAGACAAACACTAAAATAGTAGGTTGACCCAATCCACACACTGCTCATTAAGCAGACAGAGTAACACGCACAGCCTGGACTGCTGGTCAGCTGCGTCTAGTTAGGTCTGCTTAAGGTGGCTGTGTGATGTATGGTTTGGTTTGTAGGCTGATGGACATTTTCTTGCAACCCTTCTATGGAATATACATTGATATACAATATTGGCAAACAGTGTGCACTTCCTGGATCATACATTCATTATAGTGCATGATTGATAAGAAATACTTACATGCTGAGATAGTGCATAATAGCATATGTATTGAAAATAATAATAATAATAATAATAATAATAATAATAATAATAATAATAATAATAATAATAATAATAATAATAATCTACACTCAGTTATGTGTTGTTTCTTTTATATTTCCACCCAGTCACTCTTGACTGTTTTTTCAGAGGATTGCTAATGGCTTGAAATGGAAGAAAACCTCAGTTACCCACAAGTGACCATTATAAAAGTGTTTCCTCCTGCCTGCAATTAGTATGGCATCCCTCCAGAAAGATATTCATTCTTTGTTCCAAAACGGTTTTAGAGATGCAAACATCTGTTGATAAATATTACATTGGCTGCCTCTGGGCTTCCACTTCCATGCCACTGGGGCACAGATCTGACATCAGGAGACAGATGAACAAGGACTACCCTCTCCCCTGTGATCTTAGCTATCCAGTGGCTGAGCAAGGACAGCCCCCTCCCCTGTAATCTTAGCTATCCAGTGGCTGAGCAAGGACCGCCCCCTCCCCTGTAATCTTAGCTATCCAGTGGCTGAGCAAGGACGGCTCCCTTCCCTGTAATCTTAGCTATCCAGTGGCTGAGCAAGGACGGCTCCCTTCCCTGTAATCTTAGCTATCCAGTGGCTGAGCAAGGACGGCTCCCTTCCCTGTAATCTTAGCTATCCAGTGGCTGAGCAAGGACGGCTCCCTTCCCTGTAATCTTAGCTATCCAGTGGCTGAGCAAGGACGGCTCCCTTCCCTGTAATCTTAGCTATCCAGTGGCTGAGCAAGGACGGCTCCCTTCCCTGTAATCTTAGCTATCCAGTGGCTGAGCAAGGACGGCTCCCTTCCCTGTAATCTTAGCTATCCAGTGGCTGAGCAAGGACGGCTCCCTTCCCTGTAATCTTAGCTATCCAGTGGCTGAGCAAGGACGGCTCCCTTCCCTGTAATCTTAGCTATCCAGTGGCTGAGCAAGGACTGCCCCCTCCCCTGTAATCTTAGCTATCCAGTGGCTGAGCAAGGACGGCTCCCTTCCCTGTAATCTTAGCTATCCAGTGGCTGAGCAAGGACGGCTCCCTTCCCTGTAATCTTAGCTATCCAGTGGCTGAGCAAGGACGGCTCCCTTCCCTGTAATCTTAGCTATCCAGTGGCTGAGCAAGGACGGCTCCCTTCCCTGTAATCTTAGCTATCCAGTGGCTGAGCAAGGACGGCTCCCTTCCCTGTAATCTTAGCTATCCAGTGGCTGAGCAAGGACGGCTCCCTTCCCTGTAATCTTAGCTATCCAGTGGCTGAGCAAGGACGGCTCCCTTCCCTGTAATCTTAGCTATCCAGTGGCTGAGCAAGGACTGCTCCCTTCCCTGTAATCTTAGCTATCCAGTGGCTGAGCAAGGACGGCTCCCTTCCCTGTAATCTTAGCTATCCAGTGGCTGAGCAAGGACGGCTCCCTCCCCTGTAATCTTAGCTATCCAGTGGCTGAGCAAGGACGGCTCCCTTCCCTGTAATCTTAGCTATCCAGTGGCTGAGCAAGGACGGCTCCCTTCCCTGTAATCTTAGCTATCCAGTGGCTGAGCAAGGACGGCTCCCTTCCCTGTAATCTTAGCTATCCAGTGGCTGAGCAAGGACGGCTCCCTTCCCTGTAATCTTAGCTATCCAGTGGCTGAGCAAGGACGGCTCCCTTCCCTGTAATCTTAGCTATCCAGTGGCTGAGCAAGGACGGCTCCCTTCCCTGTAATCTTAGCTATCCAGTGGCTGAGCAAGGACAGCTCCCTTCCCTGTAATCTTAGCTATCCAGTGGCTGAGCAAGGACAGCTCCCTTCCCTGTAATCTTAGCTATCCAGTGGCTGAGCAAGGACGGCTCCCTTCCCTGTAATCTTAGCTATCCAGTGGCTGAGCAAGGACGGCTCCCTTCCCTGTAATCTTAGCTATCCAGTGGCTGAGCAAGGACGGCTCCCTTCCCTGTAATCTTAGCTATCCAGTGGCTGAGCAAGGACGGCTCCCTCCCCTGTAATCTTAGCTATCCAGTGGCTGAGCAAGGACGGCTCCCTTCCCTGTAATCTTAGCTATCCAGTGGCTGAGCAAGGACGGCTCCCTTCCCTGTAATCTTAGCTATCCAGTGGCTGAGCAAGGACGGCTCCCTTCCCTGTAATCTTAGCTATCCAGTGGCTGAACAATCGGCTGATCTGACTTGTTTAGATTATTACACTGCCTAACTAGCCCAAAGACTTCCCAATGTGTTTCCACACCCACAAGCTATTAACTTAACTTGTACACAAAAAAGAAGAAAAATAACGCTAGGTCCAAGGACAGCGCGATCAATAAAATCAATTTGAATTGGTTTGCCCACTCACTAGAATGTCAATTGTAAATTCATATTTTAAGGTTGAGCTGATAAAAAGGTCATGCTGCTATCTGAAAAAAAGTGTGTGAGTATTATCCATCAGTTAAAACCAGATTCGTCAATTGAGAACAAATTCTCATTTACAATGACGACCTGGCAGAGGCTCATAACACCACAGCAAGCAGCATAAAACACAATACAAAAGTAGCAAAAACAAAGCAGATGTACTAAAAAGAAACCGGAACTGTATTTCTAAAGCTTCTGAATATGTCATGAGTGTGTGTTTACTGTTGTTGTAAAATAATATCGTGGTGGTTGTTGTAAAACTTCCATGACCAAGTGCACATTTCGGCTTCCGTAGCTAACATCATGTTTAGTTTTACTGCATCATTGCCTGTCCTGAAGAGAGTTTTACTGTACATGCATTTTGTTATAAATTATTGCAGAGAAGGAAAACCCTCTTTCTCAGGGTGAGTATGAGCTGAGACAGTGATACAGTTGCAAGATGATTTGTGTGTTCTCAATTGAGTGCCATATGTATCCAATTATCCATCAATTTCCATCAGCAATAACTCAATGTCATAGCTTTCTTGTTTATAAAAAATACACTTTATTTTGAAAGGCATCTATTTTCAGTTTATTATGAACATTTCTAATTGCCATTGTCAGTCAGTTGATGGCATGCCCAGAGGATTATACTGGAGCGCTCAAAGTTATACTGGAGCTTCACCCACTTGTTTGTTTGTTTCCCAGCATGAATTTTTCCTGAAGGCCTTGTTAAAGGATCTTGTTAACATATAAAATGACCTCCATTTGGCAGCACCTGTGACATCCAATTATGCTTGGGTTATTAGGCTGGTAATGTGCAAATAACACACTCCCTTGACGAATAGGGCGTCTTTGAGTTTGACAAAAGGTTACCAAGAGTCACACAATGGGAATTGTCTGTCGTAGGAAAGAGCGCATCTCAATATATTGAAATGGAAAGGCACCAGAGATAAGACAATGAAGGCTTCATGAAATGGCTGTTATAGACTGAACTCTGCCATCACTTCTCATGCTCTTTCATTGTTCTTGGAGCTGACGTCAAGCAGCAACATTATTTTACTTGTAGGGGTATAATTACCCATGTGCTGGTTTACAGTGTTTCAGCGTTTATGTGTCAGTGGTCTCCGGAACATGTCTCTGTAATGCATCAGTACAGAGTAATACTGTAGCAGGAATTTGGCTGCCAATGTCTTCTGAGGAAGCATCGTGAAGACCCTTCCTCCCCCAAAGCATCATGTCGGGTTGTATTTTGCACCCCATTAGGAGTGATCACTTTGAGCATTTAAACCAAGGAGTTTCCATTTTAAATCCAAAAATATAAATTGGCTTTTCAAGGAAGCAACATTTGTCTGATTTTGTTTTTGCTCCCCATTTGCAGAGACCACTTAGGCTTGGGATTTTTCAATTTAAAATCCAAAAAAAACATTTAAATAGAAAAAGAACTTAAGTGACAGAAGAATCCTGCTTTTAACTTACTGTGCCTTACGAAGCACATAACTAGAACATCGTTTTTCTGTGAAAAAAATAAACACATAAAAATGGTTTGGTTCAATGCCCCGGGGGTCATATTGTATGTAATATGTACCACTGGAACATGTATCCCTTGATATTGTGCTCCAGAGCTGAACCTATGTGTAATGGATCTGCTGCACCTATTAGTGGAACACTGCACACTGCAACTCACATACAAGAAATTTTCTGCCTTTGAAACTCAGACTGGTGTTTAACTTGGTCTGCCCTTGTTGAATTGTAGCTTTTGTGAGTTCCGCTCTGCAGGGCTTCAGAATGCAGTGTTTGATTTCCCTGCATGCTGCCACCATAAATCAGAGCTTGCATTTTAAAACACTGAGCCGTGGGCTCTGGAAACCAAGAGCAACGGGATATCTGTTAACAGAAGACTACAAAAACAGAAAGAACGCTAACCGTAGCAGTTTAACTACGAAAAGCTGCGAGTAATAACTTGGGACACAGACATCACAAGAACAAGCCAGCTATGAAATCAGAATTAATGAGGACATGTATCAACAGCAACACAGCACCCTGCATTGCAAGGTGTTTATACTGATGGAGTGAAACTATTGAGAGTGCATGAGCATTACTGACAAAACCAGATTTATGGCAGAAGCAATTATGTGTTACAAGTGGACGGTATTCACTTTGATGGGAGAAGCGGTGCAGGTAATTAGGAAAAATAATGAAAGTGCTAACTATAGGAATAAATCATCACATCAGAGCAACTAATAAAAGACAAAGAGGACAATGGACCGTCATTATTAATTGTCATTAATTACGGTTAATGATTAATGGTAATAAACACCTATAGGCATCCCAACTGATCTTGCAGCAAACTAGAGGCAGTTTAATAAATGCTGTAGGAGATGAAAGTTCCCAGGTATCGCTGTGGTGCTTTTTACCACACTGGTTCAATGATCACAGTGATGCTGGGAACACAGGAGGGAAGCTTTATGGGCAAGATCACTGTGTTCTTTCCTTTCAATGTACTGAAAATATAAAATGTATTACACATTGATGCCATATAGTGGAAATAACCAACCATTTCTACTTTCCCAATGTCTTCACTGGTGGATGAAATGAAAAACTGTGGACTGTGCAGTACTGTAAGCCTTTCTTTCACAATTGAAGACATTGAGAGACTTTTCATGATTACATATAGCACCATTATTGAGTGGGTGATTCATTCCAAATAGTATAATAAGTGCACCGGGCAAATAAAACGAGCATATTACCCAACAATGGCTAATTAGAACCCTGAGCTTCTTCGGATCATTTTTCAAGTGTTTTTTGTATCAGTTAAAAGATCAGCCTGATGTATTATGTACATGCCATTGTCTTTTAAAGCTATTCACAGGACACACTCCCTATATTTTAAACAACTCTAAATATCATCATTATCAAAGCAGCATGCAGCAGTGGTTGCCATGCTGTCCCCTCATTCCTCCATGCTTGTTGTTATGACCAGTTTTCTCTCAATGCAATATGAACTGCTTTATTACAAGTAGTTTTTCACATTTCTGTTTCCAGTTGTCTTTGATAAAACCCTAAACAGATTCCCTTCATATGCAGCCTATCCCATTAAAGCACTTGTCTTCCCTGTAAAAGTGGCTGTGCAGATATAAGTTCATACAGTACACCTTGCCTGTTGTGCGCTTCAGCTGAACTTGGTCTCAAATGGGCAGTCTTGGAAAGAAAGCACTGTTTTTATTGCACATGTATTTTCATTTTGTTGCAACGTGGGTTTCGTTGCAAGCTGCACATTTGAGACCTTTGTAAGGTTTTTGGTCTTGTTTTGTAACAGTAATGGGGAATGAAACTAACCAGGTTTGTGTGCAAGTGAGCCAGCAATCCTGAGGCCACATTAAAGTCATTACTTGTTCAAGCCATTTCAGGGTGAGGAGAAGTGAGGAGAGGAGAGGTAAGGAGAAGTGAGGTGACACTGTTCTGTTCTGCATTGCTTCTGTTTATATGATGACCATCTGGGGCCTGGGATAGAACAGCTGCACATCTCTTTATTTGGAAAACTGGCAACACGCAAAGGAAATATCATTATAAATAGTCTGCAATGAAAACCCCCAGATAAAGAAAAAGAAAAAATAGTGTAAAAGGTTTTCCAGAACAACGCATCAAAGAGTGTATTACAGATGCATGCAATGCACTTGTAGAACATTAAAGGACGTGCTCTGCATCAAATCCAAGCCTCTCTCTCTGTGATCCATATGCATCTCTCTTTCCCAGGTGCTTCTTGATGATCCACCTGCAGTGTCTTCTGGGACCAAACATCCCATAATGCCCTCTATCTGTTTCTGGAGGAGCACGTTTCAATGTCAGTTTGCAGAGCATCTCCATTTCTCAGAATGGGTTTACACAGGGTTGGAAAAGTCCTTTGAAGCGAATTCCTCTCTATTTGATTAATGGAGGCTTGGGGACGGAGTCCTTAAATCTGGACAGTTTCAATTGTATCATTTAAAACTAACAGCAACTAATTATTCTAGGTTTGTTTCCCAGAAGAGTAGTTTTGTGCCTCTTTGTCATCGTACACCTCTGTGTCTCGATGTGTATGTGCACTTAATTCCATAACAAATCTAAAATAAGATTTGTAAATCTGTTTGCCTTCAAAGACAAAGTGAAGATAATACTTTTATCAAGATTGGCAATAGATTAGGAAAAGGAATTTGTATTGCCTTCACAGGAATTGGAAATCTCTCCCTGGTCTCTCACAAATGAAAATATGTGAATCGACTTGGCTTTTAAGATATTCTAAATGCAGAATGAGGGATGGCTCTCAGTTGTGACCATTCCACCCATTCACATGCATTATACATGATTCCATTCCTAAATGATTAAAGCCTTTTATTTCTTGAAGGAATTTGTCAAAAAATATGCCTCCAAGTCTGAATAGTCTATAGAGCTGTATCATTTGAGGAAAGTCATTAAGATTTTAGTATAGAGATATAAAAACGATATATATACACATATTTTTTCCAGTTGCCTCAAAGTGTCTTGAAGTTTCATTGAATAGAACTGTACTTTATTAGATTAAATTGAAACTCACCCTTCTGTCAGCCAAACAGCACATCTCGATTATCTTTTGCAGCTCTCTCTAAATGATTTAGGTCCAGGTGGCTTGTGCTGTGTGAACCGAAATCCTTGAGATGATTACAATATAGGACCTTGACATTAACATGCACATCCAACAAGCAACACAATTAACCCCAGTGAAATAAGCGTCCGTCGCTTAGCAGAAGCGATGCAGAGCCGTCTCAGGTACACGATTCAGAGCACTTCCAGGCTGCTTCATCAGGCAGTAGAGACTTTAAAGAGACTAACAGGGGCTAAAGGAACTAAGCATGCCCTTTTCCAGTAAGCATGTCAGTTAACTATGATCAGCGCTCTTCAGAATTGCAATTACACTGACACTCTAATATGCAAATACACTTCATTTCAATTCTTTGTAGCACCGTATGACTTGCATTAGATAGTCAAATTATACATGCAAACTTCTCAACTTACAAACAGTGAGTAATGGTAGTGATGCACACTGCAGTGAAATGCAATCAGAATCAAGTTCATTAATCATTTCTTAATGAATTTTGCACCAGTCCTGGCAGTCACCAGTGTGGAAAGAGGAGTAAAATCGAGGACTGATGTCCCTATCAATCATTCAGCATTGATAGGAAATTAATAATATTGTGGTTTCTACTTCACTTGTAGCACAGACTGCCCATATTTTACATGCAGTGACTCAAAAGTAGCCCATTACTCCAAACAACTAGGTTCCTTAAGGGAGCAGTCAGATTCATTACATACTGCAGCTGCATTTCCTGCCTAATGTTAAGTGACTGTTTCACCTTGGGAAGTAAGGTTTTGGGAAGGTTGAATATACTATAGACCAGCAGCATGTTCTCTTTTATTTTTTCCCATTAGAGGTCTGCATAATCGAACTAGCCATACTTCTGAGCAATTGCAATTGCAATTGCACTCAAATTTAAGCTGCACAATGCTGCTGATTTTACAATTCAACAGCATAATAAGTTATTGCTTTTTCAAATATAAACTTCACTTGTTAGTTTCTGATAACGTCACAGAACGAGCACATTTCTAGACAGAAATGAGATACAATGCTGTCATCCAATGTGCTGAGAAGATATCACTGAGGAAATCAGAGAAATAAACCCTTTCTCCCTTGCTTGTGAATTTTAATTGGAAAAGATTTAGGAAGTAATTTGCATACACTTGACAAATCTCTGTTTTTAATCTTTCCATCAGAAATGCAGTGTGTTTTTGCTTGCTTGATTTTCTAAATTAGATTCTACCGGCCAGCATCACATCACGCTCTTCAGGCTGTGTTTACATGTAGTGAATCAAATCTTGATTTATAATATTAAAACTAAGTGCTGTACCACAGTATTGCAATTACACGTATTTGCTTTTAAAAACTTAATTGACATATCAACATGGTTTCCAGCAAGGGTTTTTTTTTTTTCAAACCAAGGCTGCACTGTATGTAATTTGCTAGAAAAGCAATCCCAGTGCCAATCAACAGAGCGTGAAGCACTAGGAACAGAAGGGGAAAGAAAAATATATTATTGACTGAACCACACTGCAACAACATTACAACATAACACTGTGTAGAATGACAGAGATAGCAGGCAGTCAGAATTGATTAAAAAAAAATACAATTTTTTAAAGCTAAATAAAGTATTAAATATACTAAATTGTATTAAACTTTCATTAATTCTCTCAACTATGTACTGAAGCTACAGGAAAATCAACAAAGGACTTTAGCTAGTCAATGAAATGAATTTGCTTGGAGAGGGAGGTGCAGAAGGTGTAATGACCTTTAGTTTGTGTATTTGCCTTTTCCCTTTGAGACTAGGATGGCATTTAAAACGAGCTCATGTCTTCACAGATCACTGCAGATAGATCTAAAGCCACCCCTTCTTGTGCAATGTATGAGCACGGGTTCGGGGGCACTGGGATCAGTTGGGAAGCAAGGAACAATCTGAAGAAATTCTTTGGGGATTCTTTGGGATAGTTGGAAGAGCTATGGAAGTCGCTTCCCCTCCACCCAGTCCTGAATGATAGATTGGATTTATTTGGCAGGGGAATTCTAAAATGGAATTTGAATGTTGGGAATAGAATTCTGAAATGTGTTTACATGCATGACATCTCTTGCAATAATTGGTAACATTTAACATTAAGTGTCTCTAATTACTGTATGTTTACATAGTAGTTACTTAGTAAATACATATGTACTTACACACAATTACAATGTTGGCTATTAATGTGTCAATCTTTTTGCAAGTACACAATTGTATCAGAAAAGGGATAGGGTTAGATCATGCAAAAAAAATTACACAACAAGTACATTGTAACTGTGCACGATAACATAGTAATTATATGTAAGTACGCAGGTATTTACAAAGTAACTACTATGCAAATACATAATAATTAGAGACACAGTGTAAAGTGTTACCCAATAATTATTGTAATTGGAGTCCCAGACTGTTCAAAAGTCTTCCGTAGTGCTCTAGTGAGTGAGTCTCAGAAACAGAATAGATGATTATCTTTCATGACAGCTGCATTTTCAAATTAGTCTCTGCTTCACAAAAGGAACACCTACATGTGTTTTTTTATTTTTTATTTTATTTAATTTTTATTTCCCTGTAAGGACCTTGAACTCAATTCATTTTTTTAAAATAGCTGATTGAAGAATACTTGTTATCTTAACCCATCACGAGACATAAACTTAATCTGCTCTCTCGCTTTCCGTCTTAACTGTCTCAACTCATTCCATCCACTTCAATTTATCTGGCTATTTATCACTGTCAGCTCTGAAGTCAGACATTCTCTTAGGCAGATTAACTTAACAATTTCATGAAAGCTGTCATTTTCCAATTCCTGCTCTAACATCGGTAAACTGATTACAGAATACACTGCGTTATACTGAACACGACCAAGAGAGCACAGAGCAAACACTCTCCACTATGGCAATGCGGTGCATAAACCATGATTGCTTTAAAAGAAAAGAAAAACATGATCCTTTTATTTACTGCCTCCGCTTCCCAGATATTTCTGATTAGGAACGATCCATTCTCTCTAACTGGATACTGCATGTATCACACTAATGGGGAGTGTGTGTAGCTTTCATAGTCTTGTCTGGAGTTTTCTTTCCAGTACGTTGTATAACACATTTATGGATTTGTTTTTCAGTTTTCAGTTAATTGTGCACCTCTGAACCTCCTTTTTTTAAACAGAAAATGGCCTTTTTATCTATGTGATTCTAAAAGCAAATTGCTATTGATCTGTGTTGAAGTTATATGTAGGAATTATAATTAGGCTGTTCAGTGTGTTTTCTGAGAGGTGCTGTTTCCTCAGGATCAGGTACAGTAAAGACAGACTTCCTTAGAGGCAATGCAAGGGCTGCAGAGACAAATGGAGAGTGTCATTTGGTTAAATTGTACAGACGTCAGTTCTTTTAAACAACACGCTTACATAATTGGACTTTAATTGTATTTAAATAGCCTTTTATCCAACCAAATAAAGCAGAGAGAAAGGAACAGTAAGAATAATGAACAACAGCACCAGATTCCTTAAATGCTGAATAACAAATGCCACTGCAGGGTTAATTATTAGGGTCACCTTTAACATTTGAAATTGTTCTGTGCATTAATCTTGTGCAAACTGGTCTTTTATTAAGAGGAATGGCTATTTGTCATGAGTTCACTGGTTTCATAATGGCTGTTATGTTCACTTTATTTATTGTAAACTATTTGAATTTTTTTTAGACCACATCATACAATTGCCAGTCGCTGTACATTTGACATTATATCACAATCATTTAAAAAAAATCTACAAAATAAAATGGTAAGACTTCACCTTAAATGACATTCATTATGGTCATTATTTAATTTTCAGTGCTGTTATAAATAACCCAGCTAAGCAATTTGACAGCCTAACTTCTTGAACAAAGCCATCTGACTATAGATCCTTTTCCAGCACATTCTTGAATCAATATTTTAATATTTAAAGATGAACCATCAAATATTTATTCTTGACTGATACCGCAGTACTTTTCCAGGCATGGTTCGTGTCTCCATCTGTAGCCATAGTTTACAGCAGCTTGCATCCCAGTCTCTACATTAGCTCCTCTAGGGCCAATGTTAAGTGTAGGTCTAGTCTCCAAAAACCAAGTAACACTTAAAGATGCATCTGTGTTATAAAAGTATTATAAAGGATGTTATGAACAGTATTAGTCAGCTGTTACTAATAATAACTTACAAGAAACCTTTTACATGATATGTATATATATATATATATATATATATATATATATATATATATATATATATATATATATATATATATATATAGACACACACACACACACACACACACACACACACACACAGAGTAGATGGTTTATAAACTGATCCTCAGACTAAAGGGCTGTCAGCTTTGTTTTTGCCGGGCTGAATGCTGTAAGTTAGAAAAGGGAGATAGGAGTTTGGATGACTGATGCAGCATTTACCGAAAGATAGCAAGTCAAAGCAAACTCCCTTTTGCACGAGAAGAGACAGTTTTATGATTAATTTTTTTAAATTAACTATTTATTAATTGGGTCAGAAACATAAAACATAGTCTAGACTGTGTGTTTTTTTTGTTGTTTTTTTTTCCAGTAGGGTAGAGATTATGATCAGCACTCTGAACAATTCAATATTGTGAACAGTTCCAGCTCTCAGAATAGCAAGAGTTTACAGCACACTGTATATTTTTGCATCTGAAAAACATAAAAGAAAGCAGAAGAAGCAGCCGGAGGCATCTCTGCCTGCGAGTGCTGACAGAGAGCCCAGAAACTACACATGAAAAACAACCTTTCTGTGGAAGGTGTTGTCACATAACACAAAGCAGTGGGCACTGAAAATGATTGCATCTATTTGGAAGCTGGGTCAGAGATGACAGCTGCTTACTGATTGATTCTTTTCTTTGTGACTTGTTAAGTATCATTCCCTGTGTGCATTTAATGAAGCTCTGTGGTTCTGTATTAATTTACCGCAAGCCGTTCTGTGGCACAATCCCAGCGTCCTGTTTGTATTTCATAAACAACCCTTTGATTAGAAAAATGAAACCTGCGAGCACTGTATATATGGGCTCGAAAAATGAGTTTCCATTGGTAACCATCGAGGGATATTGTCTAACAGTATTTCCAATGCACTACTGGTTGCAACGTGACAAGAATAAATAAGCACACAACAACATTTCTGCATTTTTGTGTGTGTGGTATTTAAAGCAATCCTGCACTCAAGTCAAACTAATATATTAGAAATTGAAAGCAGCTGTTCTCAGAACTCCAAAGGGGTCAATTTGAATCCACACTACAGTGGCCAACACTAGCGAAAGCCACATTGAAATGGACACTTCAGCTATTGCTATGGCTGATGTCTTCCCATCCTGGGAACGTTACCATGCCAGTGAACGGTACGTGCTTTTGCTCAATTGGGATGTTTCATGAATCTGATTCAGAGTGTGAAACACAATCCTGTTTACTTAATGCCACTTTACAACAAGCCTCAGACTCTCAGTGTTGGGTTTGATGGAAATATATTTCTGTGGTCTGTGGAAATGAGTATTCAAGGAGATCAATGCTCATCTGGAAATGCTGACTGTCTTTCAATTTTTGTATTCTGATCCTGCCTGGATGTGATTGATGAGCTGCAATGAGTCTGCAATGATTCACAAAGGGATGTATTTACATTGTCAGGTTTATGGATTGAGGTAAACATAATTAACTATTCTCTTATGATATAAGGATGAGAGAAGATCATGTTTCACATTTTAACCATTAATTAGTCCCAAATACCCATATTACATTCTACTTTGAACGTTATTGTCTAGATACAATACGTGCCACTAGTATTAACAGAGATAGGCAATTGATCAGATTATCTGAACCCCTGGAGAGAGCCTTCAGACTGATACACCGATGGTCCATGATGATCCTGGTGGTATTAGAGACTTCTCTGTCTGTGTTGCCTCTATGCCTGCTATTTATAATATTGTAAGTTCAGAACATACATGACTATAGTTGGCTTTCGTTACTAATTATCAATAGAAATGAGTTAAAGGAGAGTCCCGTTAATCTGTGTTTCAATAATGGGCGTTTCGATAATCCGTGCATTTTAATACATTATCACAATGCGTTAGCGCAGAAATCATCTGATCTGTGCGGAAGTGGATATTTGCACACTTTATTAGTGCAGAAATCAGAGTATCTGTGCGGAAGATTATTAATTAATAACACAGGGATTTCTCAAACAGTAAACTCAGTTCCGGATAATCTGCACAGATTAACGAGGGTCTACTGTATTCAGCTGTTACTCCATTCAAGTGCAACCAACCACAAACTACTCTCTTTTACAAGGTCACCATGGTTAACAGTTTACCATATTTTCCTGTCACATACATTTCTGCACATGCTTTATCTCTCCAATAGTTCCGTCCATAACGTGAATAGCTGAAATCAAAAGTTATCTTTGCTAGTCTCAGTGGTTTAGACAGGTAGTTTACAAGATTGATGTTGCCAGTGGAAGCAGTAACTTTGTTATTTTGCTTCTCTCTCTCTCTCATACTCTCACAAGAGCTTCTTTCAGCAGCCAGAACACAGAAAAACATCCTTCATCTAATGGAAGAACAACACGTCAGTAAATGACAAATGTGTTACCAACGAGGAAGCAATAGTGCATGTGTGTGCTTTCAAACATGTATTTGCCTAAGTCTGAATACACTTTGCTTCCCAGGTCAATTATAGCACTAACATTGCAAAGACAGCATTGTAGTAGCTTCTGTCAGTAATTTGGTGCCAGTGATTGATTTAATGGTACCACTTTCCATTAAGTGTCTCTAATTACAATGACTTTGCATAGTAGTTACTTTGTATTTTATCTCCAGTTTCTACTGATTTATATCTCAGTAAGAGGAAAGTTGTATTCTTTCCACTAAACACAAGCCCATAGCTTCTTCTTTGTTTCTCCCCTGTTTTATGTTCAAGTTAAACTTAAAGTCACAAGGAGGCAGTTTTTGTCTAAATAGCATCATGGAAAATGAAAAGTGCTGTATTTTGTGACGAAGCTTTCTTACCCACAGACCCAACCCTTGTATAAGAGGCTGCAACCTAATATTTGCTGTAAAGATGTTTTATTTTATGTTATTTAGACTGACAAGCTCTATTGCTGCAGTGGTGCCAAGGGAACTTAACAAAAAGATTACCATTCCCAAATAGACCTTTATTTTAACATTTCTGGTTTAGTAATGAGATTTCTAAACTACAGACAGCACTTCTCATGAAGAATAAATCCCAGTCCCTGAGCAAAGTGTTTTACATTGCTTCTGTTATTTCCCCATTGTTTACTTTATAAATGCTTGCAGAGATTAGACAAATTATTTGATAAATTAAATTTCTTAATCCCTATCTATCATTCATTAATATAAATTCTAAATAATTAGACTGTAAATCAGTATGCAGAAACAAAACATTTTGCAGACTTAACTGAAAATGTTTAACATGCTGCATAGTGACTTAAAAAAAAAATTGAAAGAAAATGCTGTCTTGATTAACGTAACCCTATATCTCATATTGCATGTTTAAAGATAACACGTTACATTGTGTCTCTAATTACTGTGTGTTTACAGTGTAGTTACATAGAAAATGCATGTGCACTTACTTACACATCATTACAATGTCATCATGCACAGGTGCAATGCACTTGATGTGTAAATATTTTTGCACGATTTATGTAAGTACACAATTGTATCGGAAGAGGGTTAGGGTTAGGGTTAGGGTTAGGGTTAGGGTTAGGGTTAGGGTTAGGGTTAGGGTTAGGGTTAGGGTTAGGGTTAGGGTTAGGGTTAGGGTTAGGGTTAGGGTTAGGGTTAGGGTTAGGGAGGTTAGGGTTAGGTTTAGGGTTAGGGTTAGGGTTAGGGTTAGGGTTAGGGTTAGGGTTAGGGTTAGGGTTGGGGTTAGGGTTAGGGTTAGGGTTAGGGTTAGGGTTAGGGTTAGGGTTAGGGTTAGGGTTAGGGTTAGGGTTAGGGTTAGGGTTAGGGTTAGGGTTAGGGTTAGGGTTAGGGTTAGGGTTAGGGAGGTTAGGGTTAGGGTTAGGGTTAGGGTTAGGGTTAGGGTTAGGGTTAGGGTTAGGGTTAGGGTTAGGGTTAGGGTTAGGGTTAGGGTTAGGGTTAGGGTTAGGGTTAGGGTTAGGGTTAGGGTTAGGGTTAGGGTTAGGGTTAGGGTTAGGGTTAGGGTTAGGGTTAGGGTTAGGGGGTTAGGGTTAGGGTTAGGTTAGGGTTAGGGGGGTCAGGGTTAGGGTTAGGGTTAGGGTTAGCGTTAGGGTTAGGTGGTCATGGTTAGGGTTATGGTTAAGGTTAGGGAGGTTTGGGTTAGTTTTAGAGTTAGGATTGGGGTTAGGATTCCCGTAAAAGTATAGAACTGTGTTTTATTTTTCCATGTTTTTTTTTTTTTTTTTAACTACAAAGGGTTGAGGTCTCCACCTGCTGGTGAAAATAAAAACATATTTTTTTAATAATGTTTCAAAGCAGTAGGATGAGTCATGCAGATCTGTACAGGCTGTGTGTGTATATATATATATATATATATATATATATATATATATATATATATATATATATATTACAAATTTGAAATATGTTTGTTCTCTGATGCTTTGAACTTCCAAAATCTCTGCAGGGCATTGCTTTTCTGTATAATACTCTTTTTGAAGTAGAATACAAGGAGTTATTTATTTAGTACAAAAGGTCAGAAGCTTTCATAACTGTGTGAGATGGAGCTATTATTGAGTAATTTGCTGTGAAATGATTTAATAACATCACCAGTATCACGCTGTGCAAGGGCTGTCTGGAGACCATAGACATGGATTGCTTATGAGTTGTATCTGTATAACTCTCCTGCACATAAGAAATACAGGACAAGAAACTACAGAGAGTTTCCTTTTGGTTATTGCCAAGGTGATAAAGTGCATTTCTAGCTCTTTGAAAACACGTACTGTTGAAACAGTCTGACTTCAGGACAACAGACCTCAGAAACAGAACTCTTGGAAGTTGGTTGTTTAGGCCACGGTACTTTATCCACACATTCAGAATAAAAACACAGCTGTAATAAAAACAAGAATCTAACAAACAAGCTGGGCCTGCTTTCTGTTTTGGGTTTGAGTCCCCTGGAGTATATTGTGTTTATCTGAGCCTGTACTGCTGCATGCTTTATAAAGAGTCACATTTCCATTTTTACCATGAAGAATTCTTCAAACAGAGAGGCTCCCCTGCTGGATTTCATCTTACCTGCAGTTCCTCTAGTACTCTCCAATCAACAAAGAGAGATTTTCTTGCACTGCGCATTTGTCACTAAAATCATTTAAAGTTGAATAACTTACCATAAAGCCTTTACCGTTTCTGAGAAAAAGAGGGAAATGATATGTTTACACAGATTGACGTCTTTGTAACAATCTCACTCCAAGCCTCTACCGCTAACACAGCAGTTTTATAAAGATGTTGATAAATGTTGATAAATTCGAGGAAGAAAAATACAGCGGGCTCTGCTGCTCAGTGAATTTAACGACACGGCTGTCTCAATAACTCCACTGTTGTAATAATATTCCATTCCTATTGCTTAGCACACTTACAATAAACCAGAGCACCAAAGTGCACTGGGAGACAGGCTCCTTTCATGGTGCACAATTGAACTGACCTAAGCAGGGGCATTTATTTTGATTTGGAAGGGAGATCAGTATTAAGCGTTTAACACTCAAGGCACCTGGGACAGGCCAGGGCAGGATGCTGCAGTGAAAAAAGAAACATCTGAAATGTGCCAAAAAAAAAGCAAAGCAAAAGTGCAGTGGCAGATAAGATAGACATCTTGTCTAAAGACAATTAAACAAGAAACGCTATGAAACATGTGACAGAGGATCAGGGTATTACTTAAGAACTGAAAAGACTCCTCTTTTGTTATCACTTTGTACAAATGTCAGTATGTTTTTCCCTTGGGCTGACAAAAAATAAATAAATAAAAAAAGTATTAGGTATTGAACACTAATGAGTCTGAAAAAACGTTTTTACTTTATCTAAACTCCCCCCATCTCTTTCCTCACAGAGTATACTGTTATGAATTTATTTGGAGGCACTGAATCTGCTCATTTGCCTGTTCCCCAGAGAAACACTCCTAACAAATATGCAAACGGGTAACTGCAATAAAAGTACCATTGATTCAAATCACCCACAGCTGTAGGATTGTTAGCAAATATTATTATTCCCACAGCCCCGTGGAAACATGATTACTGCTCATTAAAAATGTAATTTGACAGAGTAGAAAACAAAAACACAACTTGATTTACATAAGTCACCTGCACAAAACATTTTTTATAACAAATAAACGAAATGTGAGAAACTGAACCCTAACGTGTGTTCTGTGAATTCTAGCACCTCGTGTCCTCCCTGCAGGATTTGTATGTAACACAAAGCACTTTTTGATAACCTTGCATAATCCAATCCCCTGGAGCTTATGCAACATGATCACTGGACATGACTATCTATGTGTTGATTATACTGCATGTTCCCACACCACAACCAAGGCAAACCACTGGGTGCAAATACTGTATCGTGTTATTTTAAATGCAATATTTCTTGACAGCCCTGCTTGTAAACACAGTCCATTCATCAATGGTAACTGGCACTTATACAAGCAATTAGACTTCGGGTATTAGAAGAGAACATGTAAGCGCTATTGGCTTTTCATTTACTAGAGCATTACTTAATCTGCAGCGCCGCTGTCGTGACTTCACTGGGTAAACAGATTCCTGTGTTAGCGAAGGGATTACGTGAATGGAGCCCTTACCAGATTGTCTCCTTGCATCCTACTGATTGTCTTAACATTCCCGACATGAAATCACTTTAATTAAGAAATGAATAAAGTGCCAGATTGGATCTGATTTCTTTTGACACTTTGTGTTTGTTTGTTTTTAGGTCCGAGGGACTGCAGACGCAGATGGTGGCACAGGATCCCTTGTCTGCAAGCAGAAGTGTTCTCCTGATGAGACATGGGTTTGGATAGCAAGCAGGCTGGAGCCAGCAAGCCCCCTTAACACACGGCTTAATGCCACAATCTGTAGTGCGACAGAGAGATCTTCAAGGGATTAAAAGGTCACGGTGCTAATACACAGCATCCTGGAAAAAAAGCGTTGGACCGTTACTCAACATTTAGTATTTTGTGGAGTGACTTTAGCGCAAATAACACTGGCAGTCACTACAATATTGTGGATTGTTACTCAGTTACACACACAGTCGTATGATTACTTTGCCAGTACCTGCAGTCACAATGGAATTAATGCCAGCTACAATAAAGTGTTGCTACAATGTCACGGTAATGAGAAGGTAATTTACACTCTGGGATAACATATTATCAGATCATAGATATACAATTAAACATGCTTGTGGGACCAACATCTGGATGAACATTTTCTGTAAGCATGCAGCATATCTTGCCCTCAATCAGTCATGCCACACTTTATTTTAATTGTTTAACACTCAAAATACCAAGAACATACGATAATATTATCACTGCACTAACATCTAATTACACAGTGACATTTACAATATGATAATATTATCACATCTAATTACACAGTGACATTTACAATATGATAATATTATCACATCTAATTACACAGTGACATTTACAATATGATAATATTATCACATCTAATTACACAGTGACATTTACAATATGATAATATTATCACATCTAATTACACAGTGACATTTACAATATGATAATATTATCACATCTAATTACACAGTGACATTTACAATATGATAATATTATCACATCTAATTACACAGTGACATTTACAATATGATAATATTATCACATCTAATTGCACAGTAACATTTACAATATGATAATATTATCACATCTAATTACACAGTGACATTTACAATATGATAATATTATCACATCTAATTACACAGTGTCATTTACAATATGATAATATTATCACATCTAATTACACAGTGACATTTACAATATGATAATATTATCACATCTAATTACACAGTGACATTTACAATATGATAATATTATCACATCTAATTACACAGTGACATTTACAATATGATAATATTATCACATCTAATTACACAGTATCATTTAGGATATGATAATATTATCACATCTAATTGCACAGTATCATTTAGGATATGATAATATTATCACATCTAATTGCACAGTATCATTTAGGATATGATGGTATTATCACATCTAATTGCACAGTATCATTTAGGATATGATGATATTATCATATCTAATTGCACAGTATCATTTAGGATATGATGATATAATCACATCTAATTGCACAGTATCATTTAGGATATGATGATATTATCACATCTAATTGCACAGTATCATTTAGGATATGATGGTATTATCACATCTAATTGCACAGTATCATTTAGGATATGATGATATTATCACATCTAATTGCACAGTATCATTTAGGATATGATGATATTATCACATCTAATTGCACAGTATCATTTAGGATATGATGATATTATCATATCTAATTGCACAGTATCATTTAGGATATGATGATATAATCACATCTAATTGCACAGTATCATTTAGGATATGATGATATTATCATATCTAATTGCACAGTATCATTTAGGATATGATGATATAAACACATCTAATTGCACAGTATCATTTAGGATATGATGATATTATCATATCTAATAACACAGTATCATTTAGGACATGATGATATAATCACATCTAATTGCACAGTATCATTTAGGATATGATGATATTATCATATCTAATAACACAGTATCATTTAGGACATGATGATATAATCACATCTAATTGCACAGTATCATTTAGGATATGATGATATTATCATATCTAATTGCATAGTATTAGGATGAATCTAATCAGCTGAGTGGGTCAATGATTTCTTGTGGCAGTGGTCAGTGATTTATCAGGTCTGATCATGTTCTCTATCAATACCAGTGAAAGGCCAATGCTCTCGGGTTCTTTCCAGACTCTACCTGTATTAATGATCAGCTCCATATGGTCTCCTTTGTTCATTCAGTGGTCTGGTACATGGACAGCTTTCTCTCCAATTCTCTGCCCTTCAAACAGAACGACTCCAAAGCACAAGTCATTTTGCTGCAAGTCAATGAATTTGATATCGATGCACTTAAACTCCTCAATTGCCAATGCTTTCTATAACCTAAAACTGAAAGAATACAACCCTGTTATATTTCAGAGTGCTCTGTAATTTATTGTAAAATGATTGCTCTGTAAAATATAGTCTGTCTGCTAAGCACTGGTGTCTTTTACAGCTACATGAACTAAACCATGTGTTTAATTACACTTGTGAATACATTGATTGGGACTCCTATTGGGTTACACTAGCAATCGTCTTTCTAAATCAAGCAACACTAAATGATAAAAAAAATTCTAAAATAGACAAGGTTTCTATAGGAACAAGGTTGGGTGTTTTCCCTATCTATCATTATATCTGTGGATATAAATATTGATACATAGGTACATACATATACATATGTTAGTGAAGAAGCATATTCATGTAAAGATGTTCTCTAACAGGATAAACATGAAATATGTGTTTTGAGGATCTTTCCAAATCCATTTTGTCTAGAAGAACAATTGATTACACGACCCTCCTGTGGGGTCCTGGTTAAAATGAATACTGCGGATATGAACCCACATCACAAACTTACCCCACATTCAGGCACATTCTGAGAGCTATTTCCTTGTGAAAATGCTGTCTGTGTACTCAAGAGAGGGGAGCGTACTTTAGAGAACATCATGTGAAGGGTCAAATGAGGGAACACTCCTGTAAGCCTGGCAGCCTAGTGCTCATGCATTTCATGATACGACAGGGAGCCTTGAGAAATCATATCAGCTTCCAGTTGATGTGCTGTGTGTTACATAGAGAACTCCGAACCCTGATGGGACTCCAGAATTTGACGAACTCCAGACTGACAGGGTACCCAAATTGACGTGGAACTGTTTAGACAGGTGACAGAGTTCTGGAAAAAAAAAAAAAAAAATCATCTCATTCAGCTCTTTTAAAACTGTTTCAAAGATGAAATGAAACAAACTTCCCCGTACTGTCAGCATAAAAATATTCTGCAAAAAAGTGTATGGGATTCTTGCAGAATTCCCTGAAATACTGGGGATTTACCGAACCGGTAAGACAGACCTCCTCCCTGTAAGAAAAGCATGCTTTCCTGATGATGGACTCTTTGATCACCTATATTAAGTTGATTACATCTCTATTCCAGCTTCTGGACCCTCTATGACCTACGGCAGCAGTCATGCTACATTGCCCATCATTTGGTGCCCACCTAATTTGTAAAAATTTGCATAGTTTACCATAGTGAGACATTTCTAAAAACAGCAACTAAATAAAAACACATTTTATCACTCTTGCTTTGTTAAAAAAAAAGAAAATCTCTAGAATGCTCCTTGTTAAATAAAAAATAAAAAATACCTCATCCCGTATCCACAGATAGATCTCATCCGCAGCCATCGCCATGTGCTTTCAATTATTATTTTTTAACAACCCTTGAATGATAACCTTTAATGGCCAGTTAAATATTGTGGAAGGATTTTATTGGGTGCTGTAAATCTGAGCCGGCTGTACCGCTGTTACAGCGCTGGGTGAAGAGATCAGGAGCTGTTTAACTGAGCACAGAGATCACAGCCTCTTCTTCAAAGTAGACATCACACACAATGTGAGCTCCAAGCCCCTCACCTGCCAAGCTGCCCTTCCTGAGGCCTCGATTCCTGAGTTTCACCAGTCCTGGTGGAAGAACCCTACACCAGCTCTCTGCTAAGACTCAGCTGAGACTCTGCTAAGACTGTTGTTAAGGCTGTGGATGTATATTTTCTTTTTATTTCAAAGAGACAGGTCGCATTCTCACTTCTTTGTGCGCACACACACACACACACACACACACACACACACACACACACACACACACGCACACGTGCAAACTCCCTGTGTAGCCACATGCAATTTGAGCACATGGTGCCCCTCTGTACCATTCTTCTCCCTGTTCAGGTTGTGTAAACGAGACGTGTTCGTTACAGTCCTGGAAGGGAATTGAAGCACACAGTCACTGGAACATCCTGACATCCAGTTGCAATGCTTTCTTCAGTGGATTGAGTTCAGCTGTTCTGTAGAACTGCTTTTAAGCTTTCAAGGACAGCTTTCAAGCACATCGTGGAAGGAGGTCCACCCTGGATGAGGCATGTGTGCTATGGCAGTAATAAGAGAGACCGCTGTTCCTATCATTAATTCACACTGCTGGGAGCCCTGTCTTTGTATTCCAGCTGTGCTGCAATAAATCAGAGGGGTTCAATATCTTGAATCACGTTGTTTCTGATTTCCTGGTTTAATTAAAATCCGCTGCAAGGATCTAATTGATATCCAGCCAGCTGTGACACTAGAACAAGAAATGAAAGCATTCTGGTTTTTATTTCATTTTTGTTTAACGAAGTAGAAAACCCGACTGTCATTGAACACCTGCTATAAAAAAACAAAATAGAAACAATGAATTTCATTTTAAACACGGCAATAAACCAGTTTCTCTCTGGCCAAATAAAGAGATCTAACGCACAGAAACCGAAAAATTTGCATTCCTTTTCTTGTTCTATTGAACCTGATGGTCAATTACCTTCACATGGATCTGTTTTAATAATCTTCACATGGATCTGTTTTATTTACCTTCACATGGATCACTTCCCTTGATGATTAAGTGAGTGGCTCTGCTCTGTAAAGGACCGCTGACCTTAGAGCCACAGCTGAGAGAATAGGGATGATGGGATATCTGTCTGTAGAGTAAAGGACCGCTGACCCTAGAGCCACAGCTGAGAGAATAGGGATGATGGGATATCTGTCTGTAGAGTAAAGGACCGCTGACCCTAGAGCCACAGCTGAGAGAATAGGGATGATGGGATATCTGTCTGTAGAGTAAAGGACTGCTGACCCTGTAGCCACAGCTGAGAGAATAGGGATGATGGGATATCTGTACCGTTTCACTTCGTGCTGCTGTTTACAATTGAGTTACATTATGAAAAAGCCAGCAGTATAGTCTCATGTATTTATCTATGGGATTTTAGTCTCAGTGTCATAGTTAAAATGAGGTGCAACAAGGGTGCTGATAAGTGCATTGAATCCAGCAGCAAAGGAAAAAGGCACACAGGTTATATGCTTTGAATCCCAAACACACTGGTCTGAATCCCAGAGCACAGGACGTTATTCAGTTCACACCGTGGGAATGGAGAAGCTGGAATGCCCTGATAACATATCACAGATGAGGGAAGACACTCTATCTGATGCTGCACTGGACTTTACACTCTGATCTTTTTAAAGGGAAGTAGAAAGACACCCTCTGTTGGACTGTTATTAAAAAAGAGGGGTAACACTTTACATGAAGTGTCTCTAACTACGGTGCATTTCCATAGTAGTTACCTAATAAATGCGTGTGTGCTTACACACAATTACAGTGTTATTATGCATAGTTGCAATGTGCTTAATGTGCAAATCATTTTGCACAATGTATGTAAGTACACAATTGTGGTTAGGATTAGGATTAAGAGCTCTGTGATAAATATTGCCATTCACATTGAATTATTTGAGCCCAGTGACTGTAGCTAAGGGTTATTGAATACACTGCAAAGGGAAGACCAGCTCAGGCCTGAAATTTAAAAACAAGATGTAAGTCTTAGTTTTATATACAAACACAGAAAAACACTCAGTTTCTTTTAGTGGATTCTTGTTAACACTTAAAAAAAAAGGACGCAAATCCATATCACACCCAGAGAGTCAATCTGTCCAATAGGCATTCAATCTGGATGTGTGCCACAGTAACCTGGCTCCAGAGTGCACAATACACATTTTAATTTGTGTAGTATAGTATCAGTATACTGCAAGTGTAAGAGCCAGTGCCATCTAGTGGACAGGTGCTAAAGAGCAAGTTTAATTTCTTATTGTTGATAATACACAATGACATTGCATTGACCCTCCCCCTTCCCATCGTAATTCCTCAGCTAAAACAAAAAACAAAAGCAGAACAGACAGCAGTGCTTGGTATTTGCAATATGAAATGCTGGCATCAGAACAGACAGCAGTGCTTGGTATTTGCAATATGAAATGCTGGGATCAGAACAGACAGCAGTGCTTGGTATTTGCAATATGAAATGCTGGGATCAGAACAGACAGCAGTGCTTGGTATTTGCAATATGAAATGCTGGGATCAGAACAGACAGCAGTGCTTGGTATTTGCAATATGAAATGCTGGGAACAGAACAGACAGCAGTGCTTGGTATTTGCAATATGAAATGCTGGGATCAGAACAGACAGCAGTGCTTGGTATTTGCAATATGAAATGCTGGCATCAGAACAGACAGCAGTGCTTGGTATTTGCAATATGAAATGCTGGGAACAGAACAGACAGCAGTGCTTGGTATTTGCAATATGAAATGCTGGCATCAGAACAGACAGCAGTGCTTGGTATTTGCAATATGAAATGCTGGGATCAGAATAGACAGCAGTGCTTGGTATTTGCAATATGAAATGCTGGCATCAGAACAGACAGCAGTGCTTGGTATTTGCCATATGAAATGCTGGGATCAGAACAGACAGCAGTGCTTGGTATTTGGAGTATGAAATGCTGGCATCAGAACAGACAGCAGTGCTTGGTATTTGCAATATGAAATGCTGGGATCAGAACAGACAGCAGTGCTTGGTATTTGCAATATGAAATGCTGGCATCAGAACAGACAGCAGTGCTTGGTATTTGCAATATGAAATGCTGGCATCAGAACAGACAGCAGTGCTTGGTATTTGCAATATGAAATGCTGGGATCAGAACAGACAGCAGTGCTTGGTATTTGCAATATGAAATGCTGGCATCAGAACAGACAGCAGTGCTTGGTATTTGCAATATGAAATGCTGGGAACAGAACAGACAGCAGTGCTTGGTATTTGCAATATGAAATGCTGGGTGCCACTTTTCACTGTTTCCCCTCATGCTGTCATTGCGATTCATCTCACCTTTTATTGGTCCCTCTCGGCTCGGCACCCAGATCAAGTTATTGGCTCCAAATGATCTGTGAGCTGCCTTCCTCGAGGTCAGCTGTCACTGTGATGAATGGGAGGCTCCCATCAACTAAGAGAACAGGCCAAGCACCTTCATACTTCAGTAGGTTCTCGCTTGTGCAGCATATTTACAAGCACTCCTGGTGGCATCCTAAGATCCTCTTGAGGCATGGCACTAGGGAAATCAATGCAAGGCTTGGGTTGTCAGGGCACTGCTGTGATATCGATACAATAAATCATGCTATATATTGTAGGGATTATTCTGGGAAATTGGGTTTCACGCCAACTAGACCTGAGCTGTGTGTGTGTGTGTGTGTGTGTGTGTGTGTGTGTGTGTGTGTGTGTGTGTGTGTGTGCGCGTGTGTGTGTGTGTGTGTGTGTGTGTGTGTGTGTGTGTGTAGGATAATAAACTGTGTTATAATATATCCTGGGCTGTCTGAAAGGACTCTTTTCTATCATCGCTCTGTCCCTTGTTCTTTATTCCCCTCCTGAGATAGAGGTTGATATGCCTGCCTGAATTAGAGTGCTGGTGAGTGAGCATGGCTCCTAACAGTGAAAGAGAAGACAGATTATCTAGAGGCCTGAGACAATGTGTGTGGAAGGAATATTATATTGAGACCTATGCAAACCTACACAAACCTTGCGCTCATGAACGTCAGAAGCACAAGTGTCTCTAAACACACAGCCAGTACACTGCAATTACACACACGGTCACTTGGTAAATATATAAACTGCTGAAAATCTCCACCCTGTGATCAGTTGTATTTGGACTCGGGTACACAAGCTTCTGTGTAATTACTGTGTTATTACACTGCAATTAAGAGACACTTACTGTAGGGGTGTAATCTGTATACATTGTATAGGTAATGTATATAAATGGAAGCAAAGGCACAAGGGGACAATCCTTCAGAATCTAAAAGCAAAACCTTACAGAACAGTCCCAAGAACTCAGTGGGGTATCATTGTAATAAATGTGTTAAACTGGGAGCACTGAGTGAATACTGATGGTCTGCAAATACATTTTCAGATGCTTGTGGCTATTAAAGTGTAGCTAAAGTAGCACAGCTGTTGGCCTGGTATGGAGATGGTCAGGAGAGGATCAGTTTCCTGCATGTGTGCACTGTGTATACCTGAGAGGATCCGTTTCCTGCATGTGTGCACTGTGTATACCTGAGAGGATCGATTTCCTGCATGTGTGCACTGTGTATACCTGAGAGGATCCATTTCCTGCATGTGTGCACTGTGTATACCTGAGAGGATCCATTTCCTGCATGTGTGCACTGTGTATACCTGTGAGGATCCATTTCGTGCATGTGTGCACTGTGTATACCTGAGAAGATCCATTTCCTGCATGTGTGCACTGTGTATTCCTGAGAGGATCCATTTCCTGCATGTGTGCACTGTGTATACCGGAGAGGATCAATTTCCTGCATGTGTGCACTGTGTATTCCTGAGAGGATCCATTTCCTCCATGTATGCGCTGTGTATACCCGAGAGGATCCATTTCCTGCATGTGTGCACTGTGTATTCCTGAGAGGATCCATTTCCTCCATGTGTGCACTGTGTATACCCGAGAGGATCCATTTCCTGCATGTGTGCACTGTGTATTCCTGAGAGGATCCATTTCCTGCATGTGTGCACTGTGTATACCTGAGAGGATCCATTTCCTGCATGTGTATACCTGAGAGGATATATCTTCATTGACACTCTCTTTACCTAGCATAAGAGAATCATTTCCACTTAGTGATTAGCATGCTAATAGTGGAGTCCAGGAGTTTGCTTTCAGTTTGCAGATGGATGCCAGAGAAACAACTTAGGAATCTGAAGAAACTACACAGCGTGCAAATCGACAGACATTAAAAAAGAGAGAAGTGCTTCAGCACAGTCTATTGAAACACAATGCGTTGTTGAACAAGTTACACCTGAGTTATGTTCTAATGTGAAATTAACAGTAACTTAAGAAGTTAAGAAGATGTTTGTTTTAAACCCCAATGTTAATAAATTATTGTTCACAGAAATATCAGAATATCAAATATCAGATTGTGTTCAGTCATAGAGTACTGCTTTATCGTTTTCTGATATTTCTATGTGCAATAATTTATTCAATTCCTCCTCAAAATGCTGGCAAAAGACTACTTTAACTCTCAAAGAGACTTTTAATTCCTATTTTTAAAGACATATCCACTTAAATATTGGTTGAAAACATGGCAGTATAAATAATGTCTATCCCCATAGCCTCCACAAGCCCATTACTAAGTCCTTATCAGATCTAATAAAAGGGTCTAATCTGAATTCCCACAGTGAGCCACCAATGCAGAAAGACAGCCTGCCTGTCAGATAAAGAACACAAAGTTCCTTTTATTTAAGGAACACATATCAATACAGGGCGAAAAAAGAAAGTTGGTCTTGAATTAACGATGCACATTTTTGCAAGACTAAACTTTGAACAAATATGTAATTATTGGATTTTCGAGAATCCACGAGAGACATGGATCTGTTTTAGAAGTTAGGAATGTGTGATTTTACTTTTTGTCAAAAATTTCACTCGGCAATATAGAAACAGCACTGATTGTGCATGGCGGAGAAACTGAAATAGCTATTGCTAGTAAAGTAGAGAGGCAGCATACATATGAAGCAAGTTCTGTATGCTCAAATATTCTTAATGAAGAAAAGGAGCCAAGATTGATTTTACTGGTTGAAAAATCAATCCGTTCGACTTGGTGTACAAAGTGAACTCATTTAAACTGAGGGTTTAATGATTTGGAAAGTGTGTGTGTCAACAGTCAGCCACACATATCGACAAAGTGTTGACCTCGGTTTCAACAGAATCCATAACACTTGCGTGCTATTTGTGTTTTCTTTTGCAGCCAACTTTTTACAATGCCTTTGGGTATGGCAGCTGAACATTGCATGCATGCTCCACAGCAGTGTGCCACCCAGGAGGAAGAAAACACTCTGAACAAAGAAGATCTTTCCAAAATGAACCTGAGACATGTGGTTTAAGAAGGAACACCAATTCATGTATTTCAACTAGTTATACCACAAAATCCCACCCGATAAGGTGTACTGAAAAAAAGCGATAATCCTTAATACTAGAAGACTTTAACATTAATGCCTTCAAAAATGTGTTTCTCCTAACAATAGTGACCGAGCCAGCATACCTGATGTTGATGCTGTGGCACAAAGCCAGTCTCCAGTGTTAGCTGCCGTGCATATGTATTGATCAGCAACATTCATTAAGGTGAAAGCCTGGATTGATTCCTGTAGCGGCTAATCAGATCAGGGAGATCCCAACATGAATCTAGCCTTCAGACATGCCAGGTTGCTCCTCTGTTCCTTATGCAGCACAGTTTCATTGTGAACCTCTTGATCAGTTCGTTCTAACACCCTACTCATGCTACCTAAACATTACGCCATCAGCAAGCATTGAAACCAAGCGATTGCCATTCACTTTCATTATCTCTAAAATGGGATGGCTGCCCATTATAGTGTATAGATTTCACTGCAGCCTTCAAAACTCCCAGACAGCTGACCGATTGATGTGTCTCGTGGCAATCATTGTCGGAGCGAGCCTGCTCTCAGGTGGTCTTCCGCTCTCCCTAGGTGGGCGTCCCATGTTTGCTCCACGTGGCCGCAAGCAGCACTGCAATAGCAGGTAGCTCGGAATGGGAAAGGCACGCTCTGTTGAAGGGATAACGATCCAAAGACAAGACCGCCTTCCAGGTTCCCCCAAGTAGCAGCTCAACAATGTCAAGGTCAGGTAGTAAAAACAGAGGAGTTTAATGCAGAAGAGGCATTTGAGGAAATGGGCATTTGTTTATGGATCAAAGAGAACAAAACACAGTAAATGCATGATAAGTGAATCAGGTCTGGAACAAGAATAAGGCTCATGGTTCATACACAGTGGAGTGCATCTCATGAATTCGTGACTGCTGAAATAAAACATGGGTTAGATCATAACTAATTACACAATTTGGAACGCCTTCGCCTCTCAACTTTATTACCTAAACTTAGTATCTTCCCATTAAGTTTGTAGATAAAACAGAGTCATGGCAAAACAGCGCAAGCCATAATAAGGGTAGAGCTGCATGGATTGAAGGAATTTCAGATTTCCATTACATGAGAGTAGATTTGAAAACTTCATGCTGGTTTGAACTCGGCTCTCTCCAAGATAAGCACCAGCTAAGACGTAGCTTTACAGTAAACTAATGTGATCCATCTGCATCTCCATTCATTTGCATTTCTTTCCATCTGATGTAGATATCCTTCTGCCTGCTCTTGATGGCTGAAGTGTAATGCTGGCTCCAGGGATCAGCTTATTTTGCCTCCCCAGCGCATCAACACACACAACAGCTGCAATGCTGGCTCCGGGGATCAAACACAATGCGGTCTCCCCAGCGCATCAGCATGACAACCGCCTGGATTGAGCTAAGTAGGGTAGATCTCTGGGGTCTTGAAGTGGGCACCTTCCGTCCTTGGTGTTTTGTCGACTATCCCACAACACCTCAAGAGGGCTCGACAGTGATTCTGGCATCCCAGCATCACTCCCCACCATCCCCTACTCAGCTCAGCTTACTTACCCGTACATCAGCGTTGCTTTCTTTCTATTGTGCATGAGATCCCCAGCCAGAATCTTTCCGTCTCAACCACAGCCAGTTGCTGCTCTTCTCTGCTGCTTCAGGATATTATTGAGATTATATAGTTCTGTATATTACTTTCAGCATTAATAGAGGATAATGTGTGCCAGGAGGTGTAACTATAAAACTTCAAGCTAAAGAATTTGAAGATCTAATTAAATCTGTGTTTTACTAAATAATTTTTTTACCAAATAAATTCTGTATGTCTCTCTTTCTCTTGGGAGCAAGAGAATAAATGACGCAGTGTCACTCACACTATCAGTTCTCTGGCAGGTATATCACCACTGGGAGAATTGGAGGATAATTAATCCTCGCTAAATTTATGCTCAGGAAAGCAGGTACACCGGCATTAGAATGCGTGATTTTAATCCCGAAGAGAACTATATAATCGAAGCCGGCTGAATTAATGCTGTGTATTTCCTGGGGCTGTAAATTATACATTTACAAGAGCTTAATAATATTTGCTAAAATAAATAAATAAATAAAATTATTGGTATTGTACACATTCAAATATTTTTTATTTTATTTTATTATGCTTCAGTGACGCTGGTTTACCTTACCTTGTACTGGCTTTTATTAAAGCAGCATTACCAGACAGAAAACATAGCCCGCTCTGAATAGAGTAAGTCCAGACCAGTCAAAGTGTCAAAGTGGACCACGCTGTTTACCACAATGAAAAGCACTGCAAGACAAACATGCCACAGCTTTGTAAAGATTAATACAAGCAAATATAAGAACATTAACATGGGGGCTGTTGTGTAAATCCTTTCAGCCCTCCAGAGATTGAACATGCTGATCATTAGCTCAATGCGAACACTGCAACTCTTCAGAGGTGAAAAGCAATGGAAAATCATCCCTCTCCACCAAACATCAGCACTGCATTAACCTTGCCTTCGCGGCATGGCAAATATTGTTTTAAACACTAAGAGCAAGTTAAAAGGATAACACACAGATAAGCAAAAGCTAAGACAGAGCCAGTGGAAGAACAGCCGTTTATATAAGTAAAAGTTCTGCTATCAAAATCAAGCCCAGTAAAGTCAAGGTCAAAAAGATGGAGGCCAGTTTGGAAGGTTTTTGACTTCCGTTATGTAGACAAAATTATATAAACAGTTCAGTTTTCATTATTCAATCCATGTAGTCAAAATCTAATTAGTTCTCTTTGGATTTTGAATAAAAAATAAAGTGAATTAGCATTTTTTAAGCTGTCTCTATAGAAGGCTTAATATGCAAAATGCTTCCAGGCATTCATCTTGGAGTGTGGAGTTGTAACTAGTCCACTCTAATGGAGCTGTGACTTATGCTGTGTATAGTGAAATGTTCTGCAACAGAGAGCTGAAAGTAGTTTGTTTATAAACTCTGTGAATGCACATGTAAAGACTCCTATAATGACAAAGCGTCTCATCTTCTGTCTCCTCTGTCCAAATCCATTAATGTAATTGCTGATCTGTTGTTATACTAAAGTCAATGCACTGTAACGTCAAATGTTATATTTACTACATCAAAACCCAATCCTCAAATCCAATTGCTCACCCCCATGTTTATTGAAGCCTGCCACATGATTACTGATGCCATGATAATAATAATGTAGCTATCCCTTAAAAGACTGGCTTGCAAGTCGTTCTTGTTTATTTGATTTCTTTAATGATTTTTACACACATTGAACAGTGCACATCTGATAAACGGACACAGAGACCTGACACTATAATAAGTGACAGTATAATTTACTCCTCAGACGATTGTACCGTGACTCGTGTGGTAAAACACCAGAACATGAAATATTAGTGGATAAATAATAGCATGCATCAATCTGGAAAGCCTGCAGTAACTTGACCTGCGTTAACCTCCTCTATAAATGCAAATGATAGAAATGGTTTGATCACCTTCATGAGCTGCTGCATTCAGGCATGCTGATGAACTCAGGTATGGTTTTGCAGGTGTTAATGTATTCAAGCAGTTCACTTCTCATTGTATACAGTTTATGCTAATTTATCACTGTCATTAATTACATTCAAAATCGACTGTGAATGAACTCGGTTTGCCTCATTTTCACGCACTGATGTGGTCCAGTTGCTTTTAGTAATCTGCAGATGATCTTTATTATTATTGGAATTATTAATGCCTCTATTGTAAAGTTTACAACACAGCTCACACGCTAGCTGCTCACATCCCCTTTAAGCCTTGTGGTCATCACTGCTGACTATTTGGCATAATATTTAAGGCAAGATGTACAAAGTTATCCATTTACAAGACGCCATCTCTTTGTTTAAGTGACTAGATTTCTGCCTCTGTACGAGTTTATAACTACAGCAATTGCAAGCAATTAGTTTCTTTAAAAACAAGTTACATTAGCTTACAAAGTACCACATTTGTCAACAGCATGTTAGAACAACGCGAGGAAGAAACTCCGTTACCATTAAGATGAATGTATTCCCGTAACGTGTGTGGAAATATCACTAACATTTAGTAATTACCATGTAGGGTACATCATTATTCATGAGCACAAGAACAGCCGTTTAATACATTCATCAATGTAATCTTAGTTACAGTACATATAATGTAGTTTGGTTAACAGCTATTTCTCTTAATCCCTGCACTGCCTTAGGGAACTAAGTCTTGTGCTTCATTTACAAGCACAAAAATATCTATCGTTAACGTCTAAACATCACCAAGTACCTGTCTTCATAGCAATGTCATCTCTGTACAATGAAGTGTTTTGAGTTGTCTCCATGGTTCATGCTTGGCTTTTGTCTGAGGATCATCTTGCTTATAAGGGTTTAAATGTATGATACTTTAATATCAGTCCATTGCTAACTTCATATCTTACAGGCCATTGCACCAAATGTGTTTACAAGTATTCTGCTCCAGTCATCTGGAAACATAACTGTAATTAAAAGCAATCCTTCAAAATTGAACTAGTTTTTCACTTCATGTAATTCTCATGCACTGGCTGAGTTATGGTTTCTAGAGAATGAGGTTGCTTCTGAAATACAATCCTGTTAGCAAATGCATGTGTAACTACACATAATTACAATGTTATTATGCATAGTTAATAATGCACTTAACATGTAAATCTTTCTGCACAATATATGTAAGTACGCAATTGTATAATAAAAGGGTTAGGATTAGGGTTATATCATGCAAACAAATGTACACATTAAGTACATTGTAACTATGCATAATAACATTGTAATTGTGTAAGTATATGTGTATTTTTGGGGACTGGGGACTGGGGACTAGGGACCGGGGACCAGGGACTGGGGACCGGGGAATGCATTTGATAATGATACATGACGACTTTCTAATATACTTACAAAAACAAAAAATGGAAATTACGAAGCCGTAAGCAAAGCTTTGGGACGTTTAATTAAATAAGTGCCACTCAGTTGTAATAATCTGTTGCTCAAAGGATAAACGGAATGATAATATTTCTGTGATGAATACAGAGACTCCACGGGAACGAACTCCCAATACAAATATGAATATTACTCGTTTACTGAATCATTTTCTGTTCTACAGCTGTGACTAATGTACAAGGCTCTATTCAGAAGGGATTCGTTACACTTTTAAAGGAATATATCGTTTTTGTTCTAAAGTAGCATTTTATGAAACCTAAACCTGAATTTCCAATGATACCGAATCAGGCATGAAAACTTTTTCTATGAACACTGCATTGAAACCAGTCCTCTGAAGCTAGCGAGTGAGAAAGAGACACCAGGCTGATCCTGCACCCAGTTCCCAACAGACAGATATTAGAATGCCGAGTCTTATGTCTTGCATGTGTGAGATCTCAAGGGGATGAATAGTTATTGGAACATAATAACGCTGTCCCATCATTCAAACATATGTTTGTCTATATATCTGTATTCATTATAAATAAACAATTGAAAAATCACAAAGCAGGAGCACACGTTTTACGGACTTACAGGCTTTTGTAAATAATGTTTTTGCTGCAGAGAAATGGCTGGAGCTTTATAAGTTCTTGGATCAAATGGAATTAGTGCCTGTCATTCAGGGTTTATGCAGCAGAAGTCTAGTGGATCTTACAGGTCGTTCGTAATGGCAAAATAATGTATGCTGATGCTGATGACCTGAACAGGCACTTGATGTGACAGTAAAAGTCTCTTACAGGATGACCCCAGTCATTAAATGTGACATTGAATAGTCTGACACGTGGATTCCAAAAAAAGAGAGTCTCTGAAGATTCATTAACTAAACACAAAACCCAGTTAAAATGTAAAATGTCTACAGTAAAAAAAGAACAATGTTTTGCCTGCTAATCACGAGAATGGCTCTGACAGGATGAAGAGCGTGCCATTGTCCCTCTGATCTGTGCTCTTCATCCAGCACAGAGCATACATACTTCAGCCTTTCTAAAGCCTGACAGACTTTCCCCTTGAACTGCCGAGACAGCATTCCTGCTCTTGATGTATATATTAGCAGAACGAACTTGAGATTACGTGACAGTGTTGGTTACCTTCTTGTCACAGTGTGTATATTTCATCAGCCGCGTCTTTGTTGAACAAACTGTTGAAACTCATTGCATCAGATGTCATTTTTTACAGCTTGTCACCCACAAAGACAGCCTGCCTGCCTGATTGATTAGCGGAGGAAAATCATTAAAGGGCTTCAAAAGTTTTTTTTGTTTGTTTTTTTTTTAATTGAATTTATTAATATATTTTGTTTCTCAGCTAAAATTGATTTCTCGTTTGAAGTTTTGACGAAGGTTTGCTTCAGATGTCCATTGCAGCAGTAGTTAATCTGAATTCCATTAAAAACAGATTGTATGGGTAGATTTTGCCCTTGTGCTTTGACAACACCACATTCTGATCAGAGCACCAGTAGTGCTGATGACTGCACTTGCAGCAGAACAATGAGGAGACTGAGCAGCATAGCTGTAGAAGAAACTATTGCCTCCTAAATGGACAAGCTCTGCATTAAAAGTGACAGAAAGAACAGCTCAGTTCAGAAACTCAGCTTCAGAATCAGGTAAGAAATATTGGTAGATGAAATACAGTATCTTTAACATTCCATTAGAATGGAACATTGTCATACTGAACGCAGTTCCAAAAGAGAACACAAGGTCTCAGCTTTATCTGAATCGTTGCATATAAGAACATAAGAACATAAGAAAGTTTACAAACGAGAGGAGGCCATTCGGCCCATCTTGCTCGTTTGGTTGTTAGTAGCTTATTGATCCCCAAAATCTCATCAAGCAGCTTCTTGAAGGATCCCAGGGTGTCAGCTTCAACAACATTACTGGGGAGTTGATTCCAGACCCTCACAATTCTCTGTGTAAAAAAGTGTCTCCTATTTTCTGTTCTGAATGCCCCTTTGTCTAAACTCCATTTGTGACCCCTGGTCCTTGTTTCTTTTTTCAGGCTGAAAAAGTCCCTTGGGTCGACACTGTCAATACCTTTTAGAATTTTGAATGCTTGAATTAGGTCGCCACGTAGTCTTCTTTGTTCAAGACTGAACAGATTCAATTCTTTTAGCCTGTCTGCATATGACATGCCTTTTAAGCCTGGAATAATTCTGGTCACTCTTCTTTGCACTCTTTCTAGAGCAGCAATATATTTTTTATATTGAGTACTTGGATTGTAACTTTCACTTGCACTGTGTAACAGCAGATATTACAGGGTAAACATCCCCTAAGTGCCTCTAATGACTGTGTATTTAGATAGTAGTTACTTAGTAAATGCATGTGTACTTACACATAATTACAATGCTGCTATGCATAGTTACAATGTACTTCATGTTTTTTTTAGTGACCACTAAAGTCCAGCACAGTATATTGCGTTTTGAAACAAAATGAATGTATTAATGTTTTTTTTTTTTAAAAAAAAGGCTGAAAGGCTGGTTTAAAATAAACAAACATTCATGAACCCATTTTATTTGGACAGCCATCAGAAAAAAAAAAAAAAAACAGATTCCTACACGGCAAAATGATTTCATTAATATTCATTGACGTTACTGCAATTTGAAAAGGGCAAGGAGTTTGCATTTAGATTTCAATCCGTTTCCCTCGGGTGCAACTCATTCTTGCTTTGAGATTGATAGTCTCTTATGAACACTGATAGAAACAGGAATCTCCTGTTGTACTGCAAATGCCCAGGACCTTCTTTAATTACACTAAGATAACCTTCAGAATATACAAAAAGGAGTTATGCAGACGCGGGTATTTTAAAATAAAAGGATTAAACATTTTTGTTTAAATGTAAAGGGCTGTTTTCTTTTTGCATGTGGGCCCGGTGTTTAAAATGTGTTATCTGAGACCATGACAATACAGATTGTTATTTTTTTATTTAGCAGTTGACTTTATCCAAGGCGACTGAGAGAGACTAGGGTGCATGAACTATGCATCAGCTGCAGAGTCACTTACAACAACATCTCACCTGAAAGACAGAGCACAAGGAGGTTCAGTGACTTGCTCAGGGTCACACAGTGAGTCAGTGGTTGAACTGGGATTTGAACCAGAGACCTTGTGGTTACAAGCCCTTGTCTTTAAACACTGGCCCACACAGACTCCGATTTTAATGTTCTGCTCACTAGATCTATCCATTTCTTTCTTATTTCGGTTGCTGTTTGCTCATCCCCAACATCAGTGCTCATCTGCAGCTTTTTTTCTCTTCCTGACTTAAACTTCCAGAAATCTTGCCGAATAGAACGGATTTGTGTTGATCAGCCATTTGTTTTCTTTTAAAAAAAATTGCTTTCGTTTGCAACCCTGCCTTTGTGTATTTACCTAATCGGTCATTGTGCCTTAAAATTAATTACAGCGTTATTGATTTCACTTATCGTGGCTCACAAATGAGTGATCTCAAGCGACGACACTTGCAAAGTGCTTTACGAAACACACACAGTGAAGACCTCATCGCAATCGCAGGACTTTTACGAAACGGGCCCCAGGTTTTCAGACATGTGTTTGACAGCTCAATTTATACTTATCTGTTTGTTGGCTATTACGCTAGCCTATGGTGTCTCCATTCGAGCTTCATTCCAGGTGCACTGACGATAACATCCAAGGCATAGCGGCTTGGTCTGCATCCAGTTTATTTGCTGTTGGGATACAGAAGCCCTAATCCTAAACCCTATCCCCTGGAGAGCTAGCACTGGATACAACTCATCACTTCAGAACCAGTGTCGGTTATAAGCCTAGGAAATTAGCTTTACAAAGAGGGAGTCTTGCCACACTATTGTAGGAACTTTCCAATAGTTGCCAGTTCTTATGAAGTCTATGTTGTGCTGGAATCCAAATGGAAATGATATTCTACTACTGTGATGTAGATAGGCGATTACCCTGGGAGATGTGTGGCCTGTATACTGTACCAATCTGACAGTTGTGCTGCATTTAAAATAAATATGTTTAATGGGTGAACAAGCATGCCACAATACAGCCCCCATGCTGGTTTGCTACACTTGGGCTTGCTGCATTCTAACATGCCATTTTCCTGCAGCTTTCTATTCCCTGATTAGTAGAAAAACTGTAATGCAAACATGCGCACACAACAATGTGACATTCAGAGCACAACAGGATCCAATGCAGGCAAACATGCACACACAACAATGTGACATTCAGAGCACAACAGGATCCAATGCAGGCAAACATGCACACACAACAATGTGACATTCAGAGCACAACAGGATCCAATGCAGGCAAACATGCGCACACAACAATGTGACATTCAGAGCACAACAGGATCCAATGCAGGCAAACATGCACACACAACAATGTGACATCCAGAGCACAACAGGATCCAATGCAGGCAAACATGCACACACAACAATATGACATTCAGAGCACAACAGGATCAAATGCAGGCAAGCGGCTGGGGATGCTGGGTAATAACATGTCTTTTAAAGAAGAAGAAAAAAAACACAGTGTCGCTTCTAAGAGCAGAAGCATAAGCAGTGACAAGTTTTAATTATTTTACTGTGCTTGAAGGGAGAAATGAATTACAGGTGAACATAAGGCAATCACTGTGCTATCTAAAATACACTATTTTCATTGCTAACAAAAATGACTTGCTCTGACATTGAAGCAAGTGCGTTACTGCCCTCCAGTGTTCCGAAGTGGCATCCCACTCTAATTCCAGTTGCTGTAGCACAGCAGACTGCCGCATCCTCATTCCAATAATCCCAGTGAAAATCGATGGATTTAATGGATTTGCACCGTTCTTCTAGGATTTCCTTTGTTTGCACCTAGTAGATATATTATGCTTCCAGTCATGCCTAATTCACTGATGCATTTTCAAAGACTATAACCTGTAAAAATGAATCCACATGCACTGATCGCATTTCTAAAGACAATAACCTGTAAAAATGAATCCAAATGCACTGATCACATTTCTAAAGACTATAACCTGTAAAAATGAATCCACATGCACTGATCACATTTCTAAGTACCAGCACCAACTTCACTTTATTCCCAATTGTAATAATAACACCAACAGCAGTTTTGTAAATATTTTGGACATATTGTATTGTTAAAGTCAGAAGCAGTTTACAACTGGGATTATCCAGGTAACCCTGTGCATTTAACCACATGTGGACTCGATAATAACATTAAACAGTAACTTGTATATTGAATGTGTTTCAAAACCCCTATGTTACATCAACTGAATATAAAATCCAGGCGTCTCTAAAGAAAATTATTATCATACGACTCCTTTGATGGTATTACTGTATCGTATTTCAGGCCAGGAACACTTTTCACAAACATGACATTTTTCAAGATTCTGAATTACAGTAGATTGGGCCTTGAGTACTCTATAATGATGCTGGATGCTGAAACGTCAGTGTGGATTTCTGCTAGAAAAAAAAAAAAGAAAGTGGAGCTGCTAGAAAAGCCAGAATCTGAGATTCACAGCTACAATCGCTATAGGAATGCACACAGTGTGGAATGAAAACCACCCAGGAAGAACCAATTACCAAGGCAATTACTGACTTTTCAAAGCTGCTTACGCCTCCCCTTCAATACGCATTTTGCTGTCGTTTCTTTCCCTTGCAGACAGACTCTGCAATGAAAGAATATCCTTCTGCAGCCACAGTTAGCATTCCCCCAAGGAGCTGAGCTGCTTCTCCGAATACAGAAACAACATGACTCAACTCTCAGGCTCAGTGAAAAGAAATGTGTTTTTATTCCCTCAGGAAAATGAATGTTTGGGCTCGGGAGAACAACGTTTTGGGACCAAATATACAAGACTGCGAATCTGTATGTCACCAGACAAGGCTGTGAGAGAGTTGCGCTTTTATCAAAGAAACCACATTGGTCTGAAAGAAATTAAGCGCAGTATTGCTGAACATGCTTCCTTCAGCTGATGTATAGAAGCAGGACCCCTATGAGTAGGCAGGAGAGCACTGAACTGCACACTGTTATGCTAGGATACAGGGGCCAAGTCTCTGCTTCCAGTGGGTAGCCAGGAGGGCACTCACCTGCACGGTGTTCTGCTGGGATACAAGACCCAGCAGTCTTTGCTTCTAGTGGGTAGCTAGGAGAGCACTCACCTGCAAGGATACAGGGGCCAACAGTCCCTGCTTCCAATGTTATTTCTGTTACTTTTGCCAGTCATTTGTATTTTAATACATTCTGTCTATTTTTGTTCTCTTCTCTGATGCAGGCTAAACCCGAACCCATTTTCTTATTAAACAGGCAACTCAGCATCAAACTATGAGCGACATCAACAACAAAAAACAATGTGTATGGAATGCATGACCTCATCATGGAATGCAGTTTGAAGTATAAAAACAATGAGTGGCCCTGATGAGTCTGGAGACAGCAGCAAGACTGTTTTTTTTTTTTTTTTTTTTTTTTAATCACTAAATTACATTTCTACCTGTCTGCTTTCATTAGATTCAACTGATTCCTAAGGACAGGACATAATATAAAATAACATTTAGAGATAAATGCAGAATAAATGGATTTCCTTGAGTAATGTTAAACAGATGACACATCTGGCTGTCAGCTTTACAGTGCTTTAAAAGTCTTCTGCAGCTCTGAAAGGCTGGGAATATCACAGAATGTTCTTAAATAAAGTGATTCAAATGAATAACATGGATATTGTGTGCTAGAGGCAATTCTGCTTGGACACATCCCTTGTATGTAGATGCTATCACATCCTGGGAGTCGTCAGCTCCTTGAGGAGGTTCAGTCACTCCAGATCTGAGATCGCATCCTGGGAGAGAAGCAGTCGTCAGCCCCTTGAGGAGGATCAGTCAATCCAGATCTCAGATCGCATCCTGGGAGAGAAGCAGTCGTCAGCCCCTTGAGGAGGTTCAGTCACTCCAGATCTCAGCTCGCATCCTGGGAGAGAAGCAGTCGTCAGCCCCTTGAGGAGGATCAGTCACTCCAGCTCTCAGATCGCATCCTGGGAGAGAAGCAGTCGTCAGCCCCTTGAGGAGGATCAGTCAATCCAGATCTCAGATCGCATCCTGGGAGAGAAGCAGTCGTCAGCCCCTTGAGGAGGATCAGTCAATCCAGATCTCAGATCGCATCCTGGGAGAGAAGCAGTCGTCAGCCCCTTGAGGAGGATCAGTCAATCCAGATCTCAGATCGCATCCTGGGAGAGAAGCAGTCGTCAGCCCCTTGAGGAGGATCAGTCAATCCAGATCTCAGATCGCATCCTGGGAGAGAAGCAGTCGTCAGCCCCTTGAGGAGGATCAGTCAATCCAGATCTCAGATCGCATCCTGGGAGAGAAGCAGTCGTCAGCCCCTTGAGGAGGATCAGTCAATCCAGATCTCAGATCGCATCCTGGGAGAGAAGCAGTCGTCAGCTCCTTGAGGAGGATCAGTCACTCCAGATCTCAGATCGCATCCTGGGAGAGAAGCAGTCGTCAGCCCCTTGAGGAGGATCAGTCAATCCAGATCTCAGATCGCATCCTGGGAGAGAAGCAGTCGTCAGCCCCTTGAGGAGGATCAGTCAATCCAGATCTCAGATCGCATCCTGGGAGAGAAGCAGTCGTCAGCCCCTTGAGGAGGATCAGTCAATCCAGATCTCAGATCGCATCCTGGGAGAGAAGCAGTCGTCAGCCCCTTGAGGAGGATCAGTCACTCCAGATCTGAGATCGCATCCTGGGAGAGAAGCAGTCGTCAGCTCCTTGAGGAGGTTCAGTCAATCCAGATCTCAGATCGCATCCTGGGAGAGAAGCAGTCGTCAGCCCCTTGAGGAGGATCAGTCAATCCAGATCTCAGATCGCATCCTGGGAGAGAAGCAGTCGTCAGCCCCTTGAGGAGGATCAGTCAATCCAGATCTGAGGCTTTGCAGCTGGCCTGAGACTGGGCCTTCATGCATGCCACTACTTTTAGCTTAAAGCTGCAGTGTGCCATCGTTTTAATGTTATACTAAAATGTGTTTTGTGTGTGTGTGTGTGCTGTAGAGGGTGAGTCAGACACTCAGGGGAGCGCAGCAGATTCGCTCCTGGCTGTGCACGGGGACTGTAGTAGCGGCCTCTACTGGCCATTGAGTAAAGAGCAGATTGGCTTGCCAATGGGACTAGACACCAACAGACAACAGTTGCTGATATGCAACTCTTTTAATGCACCAGACCTGTTTCCATCAATCACGCAATCTCATACATATATATATATATATATATATATATATATATATATATATATATATATATATATATATGGTTTGTGTGCAGAATGTTTTACCCTCGCTGATAACTTTTCAGAGCACCACAATCTCACTACAGAAAGACTGAGCTTGCTGTAATTGCAAAGTATTTCCTGTGGTGCTGCAGCGACAGTGACCCAGTATGCAAACATAAACTGAAATCCAATTTGATTTCTTCCGTAGATGTGTGATAGAATTGATTTTCAGAGAGGTGAAGTTGGCAGGCAGGTCTGTGTCTGAACAAAAAGCCCATCATGCAACTTAAATATTTGATGAAAATCAAACACATTGCTTGGAGTGAATTGCATCCATCTCCAGGAAGCTTCTGTGTTTATGCAGAGTCTGGTTAAAAGGGTTCTAATCTGTATTCCCATAGATATATGTCCCATCAAGCCATTGTGATGTAGAGATGTTGAAGTCACTTGTTTAAACTGACCCTCACTGAAAAGCAAATACTGGGACGAGCCTGAGCCTGGAGTCACTGCTTACTCAGATCCTCCTCTGACTTGGAACCCAAGCCAGGAAGGACCCATCGCTGTTTTACTAAAGCTGCAAGGCAAAAGAGAATCTGCAATCTCTTTCAATAGCCTTGGGATCGGCTCAGTACCAAATCTGACAAACGCTCTCTCCTTTCAGCTGAGACGCTGGGGGGGGGGGGGGGGGGGGGGGGGGGGGTCTGCACACTGTTTGAAATGACTTCTTTTTATCTGACCTTTCATGTGCATTATTTGGATCTTAAGCACATTTGTGTAACCTTGACCTGTAAAACTGCAGCTGCTCCGAGATCTAGACTGTGGCTGATTACACTGACAGGTGAGGCTAGATGCTACGAAGCACACCTTCAACCTCTACGCAGTCTTAATAGTTCAGGCAAGCTTTAATTACAACTGAAGGCTGGCTTATTAAAGCAGTGTGTACAGTGGAAGCTGTGCAGGACTCAAGCATATAGGCAAGTGCAAAGCCAGTGGAGTCTCATGTGATGATCTAATCAGGGGCAAGTCCTCATTCGGATTTATAATCCTGATTTTCTAAGGCCGACGTTTCCTTCTATTTTTATTATAGTAGTAATGTTAATAAGTGGGCTTTAAACCTCACTACTGTTCAGATCATTCAAACAGACCCCAGGATGCTACTTTGTAACACTGTTGTGGAAGCAGCGCTCCATGCAGAGCACTGGAATTCAGCAGCTGAAGGCAACACCACAGCTTTAAATTACACACAGCACGAGACAGCCGTTTCGCAAGGGGAAAGAAACCCAATCACTTTAAACCTTGAGAAGCTTGATAAAGTCACTCGGAGACAACATGTTGTGAAATGACACGACACAACCCTGAGTCTGTGCCAAGTAATCATTGCAGACACAACTGGAGGACTGCCGGTGCCCCTCTCAACACAGCGTCGGCACGCCCAGGTATCACTTTCTCTACAGCTCAGGTACAAGCTGCGGCCATGCAGTCCGTCTTTGTGATCCTCGTGATCTGTTTACTGAAAACATTCAGATAATGTTAAAGACAAGACGATATCTGCAGGTGCCTCCTGGAATGAGGAGACTCATATGCAACTCAGCACCATCTGTCACACACACACTGCTGGCACTAGGCATGGAAACACTCAGCATTTACACTGACGGAGAGCTTATCGTATTGCCTTAACAGAGCTGTTTATGAACAAATGATTGCTGTTGCAGCACAATAGAGTGGGTAGAATATCCTCCCTCTCTCTCTCACTCAACACATAGTTCCTCTTAAAGTCTGATACTCTATTTCTGATTTAATAGATACATACATATTATTGTAAAGGATATGTATGTACAGATAGACGTGAGAAACAACTGCTGCTGATACCAGGTTAAAAGCCCCACATACATAACTTGTATATACAGTAGATGACGTACAGTATCAGTTTTAAACCTGAGAAATATATATTTTTATTTCATACAAGTCATATTGTGTGCGCATATACACAGAATTATATAAAATAACAAAAATAAAAAGACAGTGATGCATAACTGACATCGTATACTAGCATTTTAAAACGTTTTCACTTCACATGCATTCGAATGTACATTATATTTGGATCCCACTGCAGTTGTAGTTAGCAATTTGTGACTTTTTCAGTAGTTTACCTGTAACGAAATCCAAAGTCGTGCTATATCTGAGACACTGGATTTGCATTGCAGATACGGCACTAACTGTAAAACTGTAAAGCTAACGTAATCATTCAAGCAAGGAATACTGTAGCAGAACAGCCACTGACATTATCATGAAGTGCAGAGAGGTCATACTGCAATACAGATTAAATTACAGTACCTTCTGGTGGGTTGGAAATAACTTGAACAAAGTCTTAGAATGTCTTATTGTGGTGCAGGACCCCCTCCTACAGTAATGTATCACACTGTACCCGCGCCAAAAATTCACTCTGGTACTGCTATACAGCATGACAGTCAATAAATACAGTACACAGTATTGCTACAGGTTGGGATCATTCCACTGCATTTTAGGGTAAAGAACAAGAACTTTACAGCCTGAGAATCAATAAGAAATGCAGACTACGAGCCTGTACTCCTCTACATTCATCCAGGCTGAGAATCAATAAGAAATGCAGACTACGAGCCTGTACTCCTCCTCATTCATCCAGGCTGAGAATCAATAAGAAATGCACACTACGAGCCTGAACTCCTCTACATTCATCCAGCCTGAGAATCAATAAGAAATGCAGACTACGAGCCTGTACTCCTCTACATTCACCCAGGCTGAGAATCAATAAGAAACGCAGACTACGAGCCTGTACTCCTCCTCATTCATCCAGGCTGAGAATCAATAAGAAATGCAGACTACGAGCCTGTACTCCTCTACATTCATCCAGGCTGAGAATCAATAAGAAACGCAGACTACGAGCCTGTACTCCTCCTCATTCATCCAGGCTGAGAATCAATAAGAAACGCAGACTACGAGCCTGTACTCCTCCTCATTCATCCAGGCTGAGAATCAATAAGAAACGCAGACTACGAGCCTGTACTCCTCCTCATTCATCCAGGCTGAGAATCAATAAGAAATGCAGACTACGAGCCTGTACTCCTCCTCATTCATCCAGGCTGAGAATCAATAAGAAATGCAGACTACGAGCCTGTACTCCTCCTCATTCATCCAGGCTGAGAATCAATAAGAAACGCAGACTACGAGCCTGTACTCCTCCTCATTCATCCAGGCTGAGAATCAATAAGAAATGCAGACTACGAGCCTGAACTCCTCTACATTCATCCAGGCTGAGAATCAATAAGAAACGCAGACTACGAGCCTGAACTCCTCCTCATTCATCCAGGCTGAGAATCAATAAGAAATGCAGACTACGAGCCTGTACTCCTCCTCATTCATCCAGGCTGAGAATCAATAAGAAATGCAGACTACGAGCCTGTACTCCTCCTCATTCATCCAGCCTGAGAATCAATAAGAAATGCAGACTACGAGCCTGTACTCCTCCTCATTCATCCAGGCTGAGAATCAATAAGAAACGCAGACTACGAGCCTGAACTCCTCTACAGCAAACTCAGTGCATTCATTTGCACTTTGATCTGCGTCAGCACAGGAACATGCAAGTAAATTTAAACTGTTTTAACAGAATGAAGCATTCCAACCTGTGCCAAAAAATGTTTCCCGTGTGAGTGTAAACCACTGATGGAAATGAAACACAGTTAGTTATTCATTTGAGACCCCGTCCCATTGACTTCAGTGGTTTGACCTCCAATCTGGAATCAATCATCGCAGTCACCAAATCAGAACAGGGTTCTGTCAGATGAGGTTTACCATCCTCTCACTTGCTTCCCACAGCTTTTTAGCCGCCCCCTCATCCTCCGCGAAGGGGTGGAGTTTGGCGGGCTGGCAGTCGAAAAAAACCTTCCCATTGTGCTGTAGGACTTCATCTGCTACAGCACAGTGAACGACGGTCTGAGCAGCAACTTCACAGGGCACGGAAACCAAGACCATGACAAACCACAGCAGCATGCGAAACACTGAGGAGAAGTGGGACGTCCAGTCACTGTGAACAAACCCTGCGGTTCAAAAAAAAAAAGCATGTTTTCAACAAGCATGAAGTACACAGGGTCTTACTGCTTTAAGATTCTTAATCTAAGGGCTGCATATCTGCAAATCTGATTTGTGTTTTTCTCCCTGATCTTAATTCTTTAACTGAGCAATTGTTTTGAGAAGTACCATCTATTAAAACGACACATTTCACTGCAATGACGATGTCATGGAATGGACAACAAATTGTCTTATTTTTTTAACAAACTTCTTAATTAACAAACAAACAAACCTGGGTGTACAGAATATGCAGTCACTCCTTTCCCTTCCATCATCCTGGCCAGTTCCTGAGTGAAGTAGATGTTGGCCAGCTTGCTCCGGCAGTAGGTGAAGAAAGGCACGATGTTGTAGTTCAGATCCTGGAAGTCCAGTTTCTGGTACTTGTACATAGAGGAGGTGAGGCTGATGACACGGCTCGGGGACGACTCCTTCAAGCGGCCAAGCAGGAGATTGGTGAGCAGAAAGTGACCCAGGTGATTGACGCCAAAGCACATGCTGAAGCCATCGTCTGTCCAGTCCAGGACACACGGCATTCCTGCATGAGGGTACAGGGGGAAGCGTCTATCTCTACAGTACGTATTTCAATATATTTACTCTAACGTATATGGGATATATTCACAAAACAAGTTTGCACCATTTATCTGTGAAGCAAAATGAAATCAAACAGACAAAAAGCTAGCAAGAAGCAACAAAAGTGAATGCTGCAGAATTTACAGAGGGAGGCTGCTTTGCTTTTCTCTCCGTTTTACTATATATCCGAATTTAACACCAAATTAGCTCTGGTCATCCAGAGTCATCCGAAAGCCATGCCACCCTTATTTACACTATACGTTCTATAAGATGATAGCCATGGGCTACGGGAAATTCAATACACCTGAGCGGCAGTCTCTCACCAGCATTATTGATCAACACGTCCAGCCGCTTCTCTCTCTTCAGCAGTGCCTCACTGAAGTCTCGGATGGACTGCAGGTTCGCCAGGTTCAGTTTCATGTGCTGCACATTCATGCTGCAGCTCGCTCTCCTAATCTCCCTCACTGCCTCTTCGGCTTTCCCAGAGTCTCGACAGGCAATAATCACCCGGGCTCCTCGCTGAGCCAGAGCGATCGCTGTCTCCTTCCCAATCCCACAATGTCCCCCTGGGGGTAGACAAGTGAAAAAGTTTATTCAAATGTGCGGCAGTGTTGTGTGATGCACTTAGGGATACTGGCAGTGTAGGGACTGAGGTGACAGACTTATGTAAATCTGGTAGGGTTACCAGATTTCCACAGCTCAAAACCGGGATATAGCAAAATAAATAACTGATAAGACTAATTAAACCATTCAAATATAGGATAGAATAAGCACGTACGTCTGTGTTAATCACTTTATAAAAATAATGTTCTAGATTACCCTAGTGCCTTGTTTTTTACTGTTGTTTTCACTGCAGGTGCCATAAACTAAAAGCTGTTGTTTAGGTTGATTTCGCGCTACAATAAGTGGCTGAAAACCCGGACTTTTTAAAGATTTTGAGCAAAATGTCGGGACACCGGGACCTTTGATGGCAAACGAGGCCAGTCCCGGCTAAACCCGAACGTCCGGTCACCCTAAAATCTGTGCTTTCCATCACATGACTGATAAACACAACGAACTAGTTTAAACAAGCTTGCAGTAGGATACATATACTGTACAGCACGCAACCAAATAATTTGGGAGGGCAGCAGGCCCTCGTATTATATTTTAGCTAAAGTTCGGGTTGTGTCAAGATCTTACAGAGAGAACCTTGTTCATAGTGTTTTGTTTAGTATCCATGTAAACTACTTGACCGCTTTAGTGAAATAACGTTTATTTGTGTAATAAATATATACACTACTATTTACAGTCGTCACGTCCTTCTCCTACACTGTACCCGAGTACCTAAACTCCTATTTCCAACATGCAATTGAACAGTCGGGTTTCCAAGTACATATTTTAATAAAAGCAGCTGCCTACCTGTGATAAGCACTGTCTTGCCATGTAGTCTTTTTGTATCGAGGCAGAATCGTCTCCTCTTCGTCCATTTCAAAAGCAGAAAACAAACCAAGCATGCAACCACTGTGCCCAGAACATACATTTCACAATACTGCTGTTAAACACAGGCGACAGTAATTCAAACGACTATTACGGGCTACGGCTATACTGTGCAAGCCGTATGATTTGCACTTTTCCTGAAACTACCACCACCGGCCATGCATAACGTATTGAACCAAGTACCAGCAAGCCCGTACAGTGCACGGTTCAATCTAGTACGCAAGCGCAACAAGAAATCTGAGCGTGTACAATGATGAGTACGCGAGACCAGAAAAACAACGTGATTACAATGAGAGACAGTCGTTGCAGAATAATATGCATTTATTTCATCGGCACGTACGACCCACGCAAGCAGTTTAAGGTTATGAGAGTGTGTTTATTTTATGACGTGCATGTCATAAAGTATTGTATCCACATATCTTATAAATCTTAGCTGTCATAAGCAATGCAAGTAAAGTGACATGTGTGGTTTATCACAGTGTGATCTTTGATACCATTGCAACACTCCATCCTCGCAGGGTCAGTGCAGATCTCACTTCATATTTCATCATTAGCTATTCCTTGCTGAGTGAAGCCAGACGCAGAGATCGGCTGTTCTTTACATTGGAAGCGTTAGTTACATACAGCAATGGATTTAAGATTTCCTGACTAATAAATCAAACGAAAGTTACCTGAATTGAAGCTAGAGGTTTAGTTATTTATTTGTTTATTTGTTTGTTTGTTATACTGTAAAGCTTTGGAAAGTCTGCTGCCGTTGTAGCTATGAAGGGGAAGGCGGTTTTGGAGGGGTGCTCGCCTGTGGTTGCTATTGTCTTGATTGTATGGTTTTCACAGCTATCAGGTATGTTTATAATACAGTCTATTCATAGAAGCCACTATGCTTTACTGTATGATTATTTAATAGAAATTGTTCGCGTGGTATATTGCAAACCAGTGGCAGTACCCTGTATGTGAACTTGTGCATGCTATAGATAGCCAGAACTGTACCGTTTTGGCGAGGCTAGCTCAAGCTCACGTGTCAAACTGTTGTGTAGTACACCAAACTAGGAGAGGTACACTCACTCACTCACTCACACACACACACACACACACACACACACACACACACACACACACACACACTCACACACACACACACACACACACACTCACACACACACACACACACTCACACACACACACACACACACACACACACACACACACACACACACACACACACACACACACACACACACACACACACACACACACACACACACACACACACACACACACACACACACACACACACACACACACACACACACACACAGCTAGTAAGAGGGCAGTGGGTGTGTCCTGTTGGATGGTTGGTGTCAGGTTTCCTAATTGCATTCTGTGCAACAAGCAGAGTATTCCCCTGGGGGAGCCACTAGCACCCCTGTACTCATTGCTCCTGTGGGACTCATTGACATTGTGGACCCACCTTATGCTCTGTCTGTCGCACTCCACATTGTGAACATGATAAGAGCCTCAGATATTAATAATCCTAGCCTCACATTGAGTCTGCAGGTTGCATTATTATAGTGTTGTTGTAATATACATTTTATAAATATTTAGCCTACATGCTGCAGTCCCTCTGTATGTGTGTGCACTTGTCCCAGCATACATTCCTCTTGGAAACTGCTGCAATGACAATCTGATCAATCTGCGTTACAGATCAATTGTGTTTTATGAGGGCAGTTTGATCATAACACACCACAAGGCAAAGTTAACTTTACACTAGGAGTTTAACCTTTTAAGTGTAGCATTATCGATGAAATATCTGCATCTTGCAAAAACAAGCAAAGAGCCAACGAATCTTTTACCAGAAGAAAGAGGTGGCCATGCTCCTGCTGATAAGCAGTGATGAATCTTGGGTACAGATGCTTTAAGGGTCAGGTGCTTGTTTACCAGCCACAGTGAGGGCCTGTGTGTTCCAGACACACAGGATCTTGTGCTTCAGCCCTGAAGATTTATTGCCTATCGAAAGATAACAAAATATGTCCTTGCTGAATTGTAAAAGTCTGTTCTGTAGAGACAAAAAAAAAAACAGAATAGCATATCAGTAAGTTTACTTAACATCTGTCACATGTTTATTTAAATGCACCCCCCCCTGCACACAAAGATGCCTGTAAATATTTTCTTTATATTGAAAATGAACTGTGTCTCTCACATGTTTATTTAAATACAACCCCTACCCACACAAAGAAACACAACTAGGCTTGTAAATGTTTTCTGTATATTAAAAAAATAAATAAAACATACAGCAAATATTACACCAAGAGAAGCTTTGTATGAAGCGGAGCTGTTAAGATCTCAATATATTGTGAAACCCCTTTGCAGCTGCTCAGAACTCTTGTGAAAGTCACTGTGGCCAGCTCTCAGGGGATTGCTCTTGCCAGCCTACCTGTGAGTCTCTGAAGGAGTGCTGTGCAGATTATCGACAGTTCTGCCTGCAGATCTCCCCACACTCTGGCACTCTCCTGGGTGGGGCTGATTTTATCATCTTGAACACAACGTTTGATCCTGCCTCTGAACTTGTCTGCAGGTTAGTGCACAGTAAAGAGTAGGCTGACGGTGCCAAGGTATGATTTATTAAATGTTATTGTGCTGACTTAACCCATTAAGTACCAAATGATTCTTTCTTTGAAAAAATTACAACACAAGCTGTATGTAATTTGATATATTACATTACATTTAGACTTAACACAATAAAAGTTATCACAACAACAAGAAAAAATAAAAATAAATAACAGGTAGATGCCAGTTAACAATGCTCCAATCAATTACAGAGTAGCCTGTCCTGAAATGAGGACAATGGCACTGAATGGGTTAAAAACCTTCACTCTAGAAAGTCACATGACTTAAACACTATTGGCTGCTCTATAAGACGCTAGGACCGGTGGAGCTGTGTATTTTACAATGCAGTAATAACACTATGCCCTTTGAAACTAGATTTGCAATTTTAAAGCTGTGTTTTTCTGAGATAAAGATGTGAAACTATACGATAACATGCAGTGACATACTTGCTTTGTCAGGTTTAATTCTGAGATCGACACAAAGGGATATGTTGACAATGGAAACAGAGGTCATTGTGTTTCACCATTACTGTATGAAAGTGGCTGGATTCCCTTTGTAGTGTCATCAGATAATGGAACAACATTTAACCGGCATGGCACATGGCTAGCAGGTATTCACTGATTTATGGATTAATTTTATTTACTGTTTTTATTATTGCTTCTGAAGGAATCGTTTCATTGAAATGGCACACATCAATAAACACATATGTTATATAAACTCAGTAGCCATGTCTGTTTTTCTTAACTATGTTCTCTTTCATTAGTCCATCACAGCAAAGTGAGCACGGAATTTCAAATCACTCTTCACAATGCAACAGAGTGGCAGTACTATGGGACACCCAATACTGGAGGGTCCCTGACCATGAGCTGGGATGCCTCATTGCTGACAGCTGTGACTGTCAATGTTGAGCTCTGGGGTTACAGAGAAACAGGTACATTAGAAACGATTACTACTGCCTGTAACTGAGCAGCATGTATTTACAGTGAGAGCGAGAATCTACAAGAATGAGAAGCAAACAAACCTACAAGAATGTCTTTGAAACAGTGCAGTGTTGCAAAAGACTTTTGATGTCACTTAAAATGCATTGCATCCTGCTATACCTAACACAGAATTGTGAAATACTGAGTATTGAGTTTGTAAAGTGTTCTTACACAGTGAAATGCAGTGCGTGTGGCATTAGCCTATCCGAGATTTAACTAAATTCCTGAATTCCTGAATTGTCGAAGGAGCATAGTAAAATGTTACCACAATAACATGAGCGCTTCCTTCTGTCCTAAGGTGAGGCCTATTCAGACTCCTGGAACCCAGAACTGAGATTTTTATACTCCCTGGGAAAAGCTGTTCCCAACAATGGCTCCTTTACCTTTGTCCCCCACTGTGCTGAGAAACCCTTCTCGGACTGGGAAATCGGAGCATTAAGAGTCAGCTCCAGTATGAACGATGAGGGGGCCCGGTAAGCAATGTTCACTCTGCTGTAAGCCTCGGGATCATTTCAAGAGCCGTCATTTTCAGGATTTCAAAGTAAAAACAAGAATAACAGTGCTGTTTGTCTATAGTAGCAGGACAATTTGAAAACCAATAGAAAGCAATGCTCTGGTTATTCTTGTGCATTGCTGGCATCCTTCCACACGACACATGTGCTGAACAGTGATTGATTGACACTGCTTGAAGAAGCCTGTCACTGAGGTCCTTGGTTTCATAGCCGCAGTTGCAGATGCTCAGGGTAGTTGGGCGACCACTGTTCTCCTGCTTTTGAACTGATACACTAAGCCTCTGGTTCTAACTATTTAGCAACCATCTAACAGACAGCTAGGTGCTCTCTGCCTTTTGTGCTGCGCAGTGCTTCTTGTGACATGTGATGTGGTTTAGCTCCTTTGCATAATACTGTTTTACGTTTCTGCCTGCTTTCTGTACTGTTTTCTTTTTTTACCCAGGGATGTTGCAGCTCTGTGGACTGGAGTACATGCGCTGGCCTGGCACCTGGAGGAGAAGTTCAGGAAAGACTCAGCCTCCTGGGCGTATGACAAGTGCATCAGCTGGCATGAAACTGAGCAGAAGCTGCCTGACTTTCTGTCCGAGATAGCCGACTGCCCATGTACCCTGGCCCAGTCCAGAGCTGACACGGGCAGGTTTCATGTAAGGACATCTGCGAGACACCCATCAAGCCCGATAGGGTTACATGGCTCTGCTTTTGTTTGTACTTTGCATTCTGCTCTACCTGGGTTGAGTTAATGCAAGTCTTGTTTTCCATTCCAGACAGACTATGGGTGTGATATTGAGAAGGGAAGTGTGTGTACATACCACCCTGGAGCTGTGCACTGTGTGAGGGCAATCCAGGCCAGGTGAGGTACAGGGACAGAGGGTGACCGAGGGCAGCATTACCCCTGTAGTAGATTGCTGGTGTCACTGCACGTAACGTCATCTTTGCATTTCTTTTCTGGTTTCTAGTCCTAAGTATGGAGCAGGGCAGCAGTGTTGCTATGACCACACAGGGGCCCAGATATTGACAGCAGACTCCATTGGAGGAAGTACTCCAGACAGAGGACACGACTGGGGTTCCCCTCCGTACAGAAAGCCCCCCCGAGTTCCTGAGGTGTCCCACTGGCTGTACGACGTCATCACGTTCTACTACTGCTGCCTCTGGTCTGACAACTGTCACTACTACTTCACCCACCGGCCATCCAGCGACTGCAGGACCTACAGGCCCCCCAGAGTCGGTGAGCTGTTAGATCTGAGTGGTGTCATCTCTTGATACAGATAACGGATCAAGGGCTTGTCAGCTGACACTGTAAGGGGTTGTGTGAGATCAGCAAGAATGGTTGAAGAATGAGTGGCTGGTATTTAAACCCTACTGGTCTCGACACATCCACAGCAATGCACACTCCAGTTTGAACCTGTTTCTCAATCTCCAGTGCTGTTGTGTTTTTCCGTTTACAGGCGTGGTATTTGGAGACCCCCATTTCATAACATTGGATGGCTCTACTTATACCTTCAATGGGAAAGGCGAGTACTACCTCCTGAATACAACCTACAAAGCCCTGACTGTTCAAGTAAGGACTGAGCCTGTGTCATTGGAGAATGGTGAGTATCTATTGCACAGGGAAGCCACTGTAGACTAATTCACTTTTATTCTCTGGGGTCTTTGGTTTGATTTCAGCTTTATTCTCTAAGCTGGTCAGCATTATTTTCTTAACTACTCTGAAATCAAAGTAACTCCAAACAGGTCAGTAGTCACCAAAAAAATAAAAAGCAACATTATTTCAGACAAAAAAAAAACAAAGTCACTGCACAGTTATTTACCTTATATTTTCATATTTTCAACTTGCAGGGAGTTTAGCCAAGGCCACCAGGCTGTCAGCAGTGGCCATGCAAGAGAGCGACTCTGACGTGATAGAGGTGCGCACGACCAGTCTCCCTGACCATTTGGAGGTGTTGAGAAACCAGCAAGTTCTCAGCTTCTCTGAGCAGAGCTGGATGGACCTGAGAGGTACGTCATTTCAGCCGTAGAGATAGGATAAGATCAGGTAAGATTCGATGAGATCAGCCAGCCGTGTTTGTGGCTGTGTTTATTTTAAGAGGAGAGATTTTCTAATTGTGTAACTGCAGCCCCCTCAGTCCTGATTGTGGTTCTGCAGGAGCGTTCCTGTACTCCTCTGTCCGGGGGAATGTCTCAGTGATGTTCCCGTCAGGAGCGGGGGTGGAAGTGCGAGGGAGGGGAGGGCTGATGACAGTGAGCGTTGTACTCCCGGAGGAGTTCCTGAATCACACCTCCGGCCTCCTCGGCTCTATGAACAACAATCCCCAAGATGATTTCGTGTTCAAAAACGGAAGTGTCCTGTTTGGGGATTCCAGCCCGGAGGATCTGTTTGTTTTTGGGGCAGACTGTAAGTATCTGGAAGGAATAGTGGGGCAATGTATACCTCACTGTACTGTGGAGTAGTTTTAATTATGCTTTTTTTGTTTAGGGGCTATCTCTAATGAAACGTCCCTCTTCACCTACGACACCACTGACCTGCTGAATACATACTTCTATGCCGAAAAGCACGACCCTGCCTTTGTTCCTGTTTATTCTGTGATTGAAAACACAGACGACCCCTTGTATGGGGAGATGTCCAAACTCTGTGGTCAGGACCCATTCTGCAAGTTTGACACAATGACCACGAAGAATCTCGCCATGGGGAACGCAACCAAAATCTCCTTCCAGAGCCACGTGTCCTTGGTGAAGGATCTAGAACCAGGTGAGGAGCAGCTGGAATGTCTGGCCCTTCAGAAAGAGGAGCGCAGATTACACTGCACTGTGGGAGGCTGGGCAACTCAGATAAGAAAGTGCAATGAATAGTGCATTTAAAATTGGATAAGTGGCATTAATTTTCAAAATAATTTCAAATGAGGTGTCATGGGACAGTAGATCAAAATTAGGTGTCATGGGACAGTATATCAAAATATCAAAAATATCAGAATTTCAAATAGCTTCAAGATGCATGTAAGATTGCTGTGTAGTTTTACACTGGTTGCTGTTTCTTTAGTGTTATCCTGTGGCTGGCTTGCTCCTCCTACGAAGGGGAAGAAGGAGGGCACGACATACCTGGCTGGATCAACCGTGAAGTTTACCTGCAACAAAGGCTACGTCCTCACCGGGTCTGCCGAGCGAACCTGCCTGTCCACTGGCATGTGGTCGGGCGACGCCCCCCACTGTGTCTCAGGTACAGTTCAGCATGTCGAGGGACTTTTCCAGCACCCTTATTCTCCCTTTTTTTCAACGCTTGAGTAATTTGGCTGTACTCTCTTGCATAGTTAAAAGAAAATTGCATATCTGCTTATTTTACTGCAAAAGTTTTTAAAAAACTGAAACAGGGTTTTTTTTTTAAATGTCATTACACCAACCATGCAGTGTGGGGTAGTATAACAAGGGGTCTACTTAAATCACGGTAAATTTACATATTTTTGGCAGGTAGGTTGTGAAATAAAATTGGGATTTTGCTGACATTTCGCGACCCATTAAAAAAACCTAAGCAGACAGTATTTCAGAACACTATACAGCCTAAACATAGTGGTACTTGCTTCTTTACTAAAACAGAGAGCTGTCATTTGTTAAAGGCAAGCATGCTGCATCCCCCCGCAGTTGCTGCTGACATTCTCTGTCTGGTGTGGACTTGTCCATACATTGAGACGGCACGTCTGCATCCACTGAATTGGTTGGAAGTGTAAGGCAAAGCTTTGCCAAGTTATACAGATGTGGAAATCGATAAAAAACAGCCACAAAACTCGGTTACCCAAGAACATCTGGCATACTTTAATAAAGGCAACATGTGCAGCACCACTTTCGTTGTCATGTTATTTGTCCCATCCAATAATTTATTCTATACTGAGTCAAAACAAAGAAAATGTGCCTATTTGGGTCTAAAATTCTAACTGTGTTTAAAAAGTAAGCAGCAGGTTGTTTGAAGCGAGGTGGCTGTGCGAGATCTGTACTGATTTAACTTGGCTACAACCGACAGGAATACTTTTTGTCTGCGTTCACATTCCAGTTTGTTTTCTGAAAGCTGTTTATTTTACGTTCTGTTAAGCAGCCTCTGCGGTAGCCTTTCGTTTAATGTGTGATTCTGAAGCTAAATAGCGATCAATCGTATTTTCTCCAAAGGCACATTACAAGATGTGCAAAACAATTACCTCCACCTGCATGTACATTGTTTGGGAAATATCTTGACACGATCCTCAGCCGAGATATACTTTGCTTGTTTTGCTTTGTTGTCCATTGGTATTTTACTGCTGAAAACTAGATTTTAGCAACCGAAATCAAAAGCATTGTCCCCTAAAAGAGGTAAATTTCGCGATGACCCCTCAATTTTATGATTTCTGTGAAATCACGATTTAGGTAGACCCTTAAGGATAGCATAACCAGCATCAGTAAATCATGGTAAAACTACAGATCTGTACTGTAAGTGTCAGTAATGTTCAATTCTCTCCTCACTGTTCCTTTTTTATTCTTTACTTATAAGAACACATGTAAACTGCACTGGATCAAAAGCTGGATCTGTGTTTCTCTCTGCCTACCAGACTTTTAAAACTAAAGCTTTAGTCTACCTTGCCAGCAGTCTGCCTGCTTTCTTATGAATGGAAAGTTGCAGTTTCTGGAGCCACTCAAAGCTGTGTAGCTGCCAAGCTGCTGTGCCTCCTATGCCAGCAGATGGAGGTGTTTCACAGGGAACCTAACCAGTGTAATTAGTGGAAATGGAGAGCTGTACTTGTTTGAACCAGCTGCTCACCACACTGCTCAAGATTGCAACTCATTCCCCCATCTGATCTGCCCTGCAGATGAGTGCTTGTATTTTAATTATATTGTATTACTTTTCAGCCAGAAACTTCCTTTTGATAAAAATCTACATTTCAGGCCCCATCTGATTTAGATCTCATCCACCCTCTTGTAAAGGGTTCTGCAGTGCAGCTGGGTGAATACGAGCATACTGTTTGCTGTGGTCTGTCTGATTTAGATCTCATCCACCCTCTTGTAAAGGGTTCTGCAGTGCAGCTGGATACGAGCATACTGTTTGCTATGGTCTGTCTGATTTAGATCTCATCCACCCTCTTGTAAAGTGTTCTGCAGTGTAGCTGGGTGAATACGAGCATACTGTTTGCTGTGGTCTGTCTGATTTAGATCTCATCCACCCTCTTGTAAAGGGTTCTGCAGTGCAGCTGGGTGAATACGAGCATACTGTTTGCTGTGGTCTGTCTGATTTAGATCTCATCCACCCTCTTGTAAAGGGTTCTGCAGTGCAGCTGGATACGAGCATACTGTTTGCTGTGGTCTGTCTGATTTAGATCTCATCCACCCTCTTGTAAAGGGTTCTGCAGTGCAGCTGGGTGAATACGAGCATACTGTTTGCTGTGGTCTGTCTGATTTAGATCTCATCCACCCTCTTGTAAAGGGTTCTGCAGTGCAGCTGGGTGGATACGAGCATACTGTTTGCTGTGGTCTGTCTGATTTAGATCTCATCCACCCTCTTGTAAAGGGTTCTGCAGTGTAGCTGGGTGAATACGAGCATACTGTTTGCTGTGGTCTGTCTGATTTAGATCTCATCCACCCTCTTGTAAAGGGTTCTGCAGTGTAGCTGGGTGGATACGAGCATACTGTTTGCTGTGGTCTGTCTGATTTAGATCTCATCCACCCTCTTGTAAAGGGTTCTGCAGTGCAGCTGGGTGAATACGAGCACACTGTTTGCTGTGGTCTGTCTGATTTAGATCTCATCCACTCTCTTGTAAAGGGTTCTGCAGTGCAGCTGGGTGAATACGAGCACACTGTTTGCTGTGGTCTGTCTGATTTAGATCTCATCCACTCTCTTGTAAAGGGTTCTGCAGTGCAGCTGGATACGAGCACACTGTTTGCTGTGGTTTTCATGAGCATAAGTGCAGTCCTGAGAGCTTGCCTGTCTGCTGTGCCAGCTTCAGCCTCCCGTGTCTAAAGCTCCTGGTCCACAAAGGCTTTGGATTTCTGATTTCTTGCTCTTCATTGCATTGGTTTGCTCTGTTGGAGACATGTTGCTGGTTTTATTTATTATCTTTACTGATAGCATTCACGGTGAGTTCGTTCTCTTGTTTAAGTACTGGCAATCATACCACCTTGGATCCTGCTCTTGCGAGATCACGCAGCCTATTAAGATTAAGATTGGACCTGAAGCGTATTTGGATGGGTGGCAGTCAAGCAAACCAGGTCCTGCAGAAAGCGTCTCAGTCCTCCACAGATTACATTAAAGGACATTTCTTTCTTGCCTCTCATTGGCATTCCTTGGTAGGCCCACCTGATACCACCTGATGTTCACATTTGGGGTTCTAATACCTGTTGCGCAGGAAGTGAATCTGGAGTGAGGTGGGAGTTGAAAATAGTAATTTACAGAAAAAAATAAAAGGGACTTTCAAGGAAGTTGTTATGCTAATGAGAAGAAACAAAGTATTTTTTTAAAACCTTGGTTATTAGAGACTTCCGTGGAAATTCTATTTTGTGTTTCAATGAATAGATCCAGTGTATTTTAAACAGCATTATGCAAGGTTTGTTAAATCTTTCCACATTATACCTTGAAAAATATGTTTTTTTAGTAGGAACAATGACTTCTAAGGGTCTTTGTAATGTGAGTATAAACAACTCGCTTCTAAGACATCAGGCTGTTTTTAGACACCAAGCACTGTCAAGTACAGTTCCAGCTGCCAGTTCATAGTTGTTTTTTTTTTTAAGTGAATGTCCTCTATTCTGAACTTGTAGTACATTAGGGATTCTGAGGAAAGTAAAGTTTGACACATATATAATTTACCTACACTGCATGTTTGTTGTCATGACTACAGTGGAAAATAGATAATCACTATTCCCTTTATTATTGTTGGCATGTGTTTGTTCTGCGTGTCTGTGAATGCTAATTCAGTTTTACGATGCCCAAGTTGTTGCTGTATAATTAGTTTGAATGTTTTCAGGCAGGAACATGTGTATCACAAACAGGCGAGGTTGGCTCAGATTCATGAGAATATAGCAGAACCTGTATTAGTTTCACAGCATCACAAGTTTATAATCAGCAGTCACACCCAGTTTAATTGCTTTGGTCAGTGGTGAAGGTGATTGCAGCAATGCCCAATGGGTGTTTGCCTGCCACAGCAAATCACACCAGTGTGCTCTGGCAATGGTTATTCTCATACACCGTTTGTTTCCGCATTGCAAATTATGTTGCTCCTCCAAGGTGAATTTAAGCTTCCATCCGTACAAGAAAACATCTAGGAATGCTCCCAGACCATTACATCATTTAAGCTATGATTTCAAACACTGAAACTATAAAAGTGTGACTGAGACTACACAAAAAAACTAGAAAACAATATATCTATTAAAAATAAAAGAGTCAGTGTTCTACAAGAGCTCATTGAGGATGAAAGCATGCTGCCTTCGTGATGTCCTGGGGGGTTACAGGCAGCAAACTGACTACGGTTAAGATGGGTTACAACAAAAACTCCATCAAAAGTTCGAAGCATTTAAAACGGTTATGTGATACTTTTGAGCTTCACGTTCAGCTTTTGTGTAGAAAAGCCCTGTGGCCTGTGGGATTGTGAAACTTCCTGCATCCTGGGAATTCTGAGTAAAACAGGTCTTTGTGATGAGAGCGACCCATCCCAAGCTAAGGTTTGATAGTCAGCACTGCAGCTATCAAAGATCAATGTAATCCACAGACCTATAAAGAAGTCATCGAAGATCTATGTAGTCCATAGAACTATAGAGAAGTCATCAAAGATCTATGTAATCCATAGACCTGTAGAGAAGTCATCAAATATCTATGTAATCCATAGACCTATATAGAGAGATAGTGCATGGCCACTGAAAACCAGGACACCCTGCTGTCGAGTGTGGACCCAGATAACAAGGCTTAGAGTGAACTGCAAATATGAATATATGCATATATAGAAGTCAGTCTGACTCCGACATCAGCCTGAGAGGACGTGCACAGACAGACTGCACACCGAGGAGAGAGAGAGCTCTTTGTAGAATCGTAGCTCCCGTTAACTCAAAGAAAGAGAGGTAGGGACCTATTGTATAGAAGAAACCGTGGCTTGAGTCTTGATTGACATTTTAGATGTTCTTTTTTTAATGACATTATCAGAAAGCACCCGGAGATTTAAATACTTCATTTAAACTTGTCAAAGTCAACTAATCTCTTGACATTGCACACATCGCTAGGTAAGTGACCTATGACCTATCTGCACCATAGAGCGTTGCCAGGGAGCGTGTAAACAGGAATGCAAACCACAGTGCATCATTTTATATCGAGTTTAACACTTTGAGATCCTTGTTGAGCAGGCAGTGTCCAGAAAGATTTGAAAACTAGACTTTGAGAGAAGGATTTACAAACAAAAAGAGGCCATGTGGTCTGTCAGTAGCTGTACGGATCCTAGTAGCTCATAGATCCCAAAACTTTGCAATAATTCAGCATCAACGTGTTCTGTATAAAATGAAGTGCCTCCTGCCCTCTGTCCTGCGTCTGTCACCACGTTATTTCCAACCGTGTGCCCCAGTCCTGGTTTCTGTGATGAGTGTAAACTATTATCTAGGGTAATGCACAGTGCTGCCATCATGTGAGAGACAAGGGAAGTACAGGTACCTAGACATACATGTACTTGTCTCTCTCATACTCTTGTCTTTCTCATGCAATCATTTCCTAGATAACATCCTTGGGATCGTGTTGGGAAGTGTGGGCGGGGCCCTTGCACTGATCATCATGATATTCATGATTTACCGGCACAGCAGAAAACAGCAATAAGAGGTGAGTATGAGCAGCGATGGCACTGCAGCTTGTCATTGCACCTTACTGTCCCCTTACTGTCCCCTTACTGTGTTTCAGGAGGCAGCACTGCAATGTTCAACTCGGTTTATGGGTAATTGCACAATACTCTGCTACTGAAAGATTCACAGGTTTTTAGCACTTGTCAATAGCGATGAACTGATAGAACTAGTGACTAAGTCCTGTTAATCTGCAGGTAGATCAGTAGCTTGGGAAACATCAGTACAGTGCAGACTGAGGGCTTTCCAACACAGCTCTGCTTTACTACACCAACTTCACCAGAAGACTTCCTTTGGGGTTAAAACCTGATTGAAGAGAAGCAGCACCTGTATCAGTATCCCTAAGTGAACAATGCAGCGCGCCATTGCAGTGGATTTTCAGTCCCTGATTTCAGACCTTTTAGTTCCACTCAGTAGACGGTGCATGAGGGTCCTTTTTAGAGTATCTCTGTTTGTAACAATATGGAACACATGTCACTGATTTTTGTCTAAAATGGTGGTATTCAAACCCATCTCAATGTTTAGATCAGCTGAACAGACCCCCAGTGGAAATGGGCTTTCTCTTGTACACTGATGATGTCACTCTGGGGCACCTAACACTAGCAGTGTTGTAAAGCTCTTGGGTTTCTGCACCTGCCTGTACAAGCAGGCATTGCTGCTGCCTGCCACAGGGGAGCAAGGCATTACCTTTATACTATGTGTGATGTTATTGTGTCTCTCCTGGGAAACACACTGAAGATCAAACAGGGAGCCAGGCTCACCTGAGCCCTCATGGTTTACAGCAGTTGATAAATGGTATTGTTTCAATCTAGTATTATGTAGCAACAATGCTAGACAGGACCAGCATGTATGCCTGAGTGCATAGTGGGAAATGACTGATGCATTGTATGTGCAGATAAACCAGATTGACTGGTGGTGCATCCATGGTTGAAGAAATAAAAACAAACAAACGTACCCTTAAGTGTGACGTGCCCATCACTGTGCACCACCATAACCCAGGTAGAATTAATATGTATTGCAGGTGCATTTGACAGTAGGATCTCTAACCATGAGACCAGACTGCCCAATACTCTCATCCTGAAAGCAGTCATTAGTCACGTGTGTCCTTTTTATATACAGGTCTCTAGAAGCGATCTGCAATTATACTCCTTATTCTGTAGACTCACCATTTGGGATTATCCAGGTACCTTCATTTTAGTGAAGATAGTTTACATACAGGGTTTAAATGTTCCCTTTAATTGGCGCTGTGTGTCTCTAGTTTAAAAGCATGCATGTATATTAAACATATGTATTTTTTTTTAAATATAGCAATGCTTTATTTGTCGTTCTATTATTACTCACCTTCGTAGAAAATAGAAATGTGAGCGCTGTGTCGGGTTGCTGTATAACATTGTATTAAAACTGCATTGCTGTTGGAATGCCTGAGATCCGTTTGAGATATATTTATCAACCTTTTGCCCCAGGGATACACATAAAATTGTATTTCTTGGTTGACAAAAAAAAAAAAAAAAAAAAAAAAAACAACCTAATAAAGACATTATTGATGGGTAAGGGAGCCATTTTGTTCTAGAGCAGTAAATCTGCCTCTTTGTCACCTTTTTCATGACACTACAAAGTGCACAGTAAAATAATGGTTTTAAGGGACTTTCCAGAGTGCGTGCAGATTCATGCCTGGCTTAAATTGCTCTGCACACTGAGGCTATAGATTCTACATTAACATGTGCAGAAAAAAACATGCTGTCCTGACACCGGAGACAGAGAGAACTTGCTGGCTGAAAGACAGGAATACTGTTTCTTCAGCAAAGGGGATCAAAAGAATTAGTATTTATTTATCTGTTTTTTTTTCTTCTTTTAGGAATCCCAGAGAGAGTGGTTTATAAACCCCAGAAGCTTACTTTCAAAGTCAGTTGAATGAATCAAATCAAACCCCTTCCGCCATGCAGCTGAAAATCTTCAGTCTGAAGACTGCGGTACAACTTGATGAAAAACAAAGAAAACCCAATTAATTACCTGGTCTCCGGCTAAGAGAACACCCCTCGGGAAGCAAGCAAAGTGCTCTTATAGCCAAAGTGTTCTCTAAGACGGAGTTAGGCACCAGACACAATATTAATCAATCAATAAATCAATACATATGTATTACCTGTCACACACGCATCAGCATATGAAATGAACTGAATAAGTAAAAGCAAAAAATAGGAAAGTGTATGTTAATAAACTATAATAATAAAGACAAACTAATGTTAATAATACTAAAGCAAAACAACACGGTGAAAAAGCTTCACTCGCCATGTACTATGAAATTAGCTGGCGGGTGTGTTTCGGTCTATCACAATGATAGAGGCAAAAATAATGGGCGTTACCTAGGGTTACGTTAATGTTAATTACTGTCAAAGTAAATTAACACAGCACCCCTACACACACTACAAAATGCAGCAGCAATATCCAAGACATGCACAGTATTTAACAGAATAATGAAGCAACTCGCCAGAACGGGAAACACCAAATTGCTCGGCGGCTTGTGTTTGATTCAAGTTTTTTTGAAGAGCTCAAACAATTTCCAACTTTGTCTAGCAAGAGAAACAGCGGCGCATTTTGCCGTTTGTTTACATGCCAATTTGTAGCGATGAAGTGCCCTCGTGGAAATCAAAATACAAAATAATTCAGTGATATGATGGAATTTCTGGAAAGATAAACCAATCACTGTCCCTCAAGACACTCTCACAATGACAAGTCACTTTTTTACAAACCAGTACTGTATCTATTGTGAACGAATCGCTAGGTGTTCTTTTAAGCAAATCTCCTGGTTCTTTAGCTGGAGCATTTACAATGGGAAAAATCCATTATACCACAAGGGTGTTCCCTTAGGCGAAGTGTTCTCTTAGGAGGTGTTCCTATACGAGGACACTACTGTAGTAGCCTTTGCCTAATAATGGCCTAATGTTGGCCTATGCAGTACATTATCATCAAATTGTTTGCAGCCCAGACTATGAACTTGACTGAAGTTGTAATAATGGTATTGTCCATGTATGACACAATGTGAAACCTCACATGTCAATGAAACTTAATCATGATGACTGTGTGTAAGCAGTACATCAATGCTGATTTAAAGCACAGCCTGGCAGCTGGTACAATATGAATGGCTCCTTATGGATCGTTGCTATTATACAGCTGCACACATCTGCTGTTTCCATTTGGAAGCTGTTCGGAGAAAATGGGTTAATTGCTCTTAATTGTGTTTTGGTTCATTGTACGTTACAATAATACAATCAGTATTTAGGTTGCTCTATCCAGAACCCCCACCTGGATGAGTGCCCTTGCTCCAGTCCCTGCAAGTGAAAGGAGGATTTTGAATCAATCCACTCACGTGAACAAGGGAAGGCATTAAGTGCATGTCAATAGATGGGGTGATGAGTGCTGATTTACTGTGGAAGCATGAGGCTGTTTCGAATGAAATCACTTTTGTTTGATGCCATACAGAAAATTTCTTTTTAAAGATCTAACTAGCTGCTTTCAAAATACTGCTGCCTTTTTGTGAACTTTTTAAATTTTTTTATGCACATGAATATAAGGAATAGTGTGCAAATATCTTCATGAGAAGCAGCAAGCATGATACATACAGAACACAGTGGCGTGTGAAGCTGGCTTTACCTGGCATTCATGATACATACAGAACACAGTGCCATGTGAAGCTGGCTTTACCTGGCATTCATGATACATACAGAACACAGTGCCGTGTGAAGCTGGCTTTACCTGGCATTCATGATACATACAGAACACAGTGCCGTGTGAAGCTGGCTTTACCTGGCATTCATGATACATACAGAACACAGTGGCGTGTGAAGCTGGCTTTACCTGGCATTCATGATACATACAGAACACACTGGCGTGTGAAGCTGGCTTTACCTGGCATTCATGATACATACAGAACACACTGGTGTGTGAAGCTGGCTTTACCTGGCATTCATGATACATACAGAACACACTGGTGTGTGAAGCTGGCTTTACCTGGCATTCATGATACATACAGAACACACTGGCGTGTGAAGCTGGCTTTACCTGGCATTCGTGATACATACAGAACAGACTGGCGTGTGAAGCTGGCTTTACCTGTCATTGAAGCTCTCTTTACCCTTCTCATTTCAAACAGCTGGCTCTCTCATTCAAATAGTTTTGAAACCTGAAGGAGTGTGAATGCAGCTGTCAATGAATGGTGTTTGCAAAATGTATTTTTAACCTGATCAGTATTTATAATAACAATAAAATCTATAGAGATGTTTCATATTGTGTTCATGGTTTTATGAAATTCCAATTTTAAGTAACTCTGGGTTGCTTCTTTATTATTTTATTATTATTATTATTATTATTATTATTATTATTATTATTATATTATTATTTTTAATAGCAGTAAAAAGCTTTGAAAACAGCCATACAATTGTCCAAGCATACAGACCTTCAGTCATGAGAAGAGTGTGAGTCTATGTGGCTACACTATAATAGGGTGCAAGGTAGTATTCTATAGGGCACATTTTATTATTTTATTATGAGTTGCATGTTGCTCGTTATTTCAAAGACAACAATACAATTCAAATGAATTAATGCAATCCCCCATTCCCAGCTGCTCTCTCTAAAATGACACCTTGCTAAGAATGTTGTTTCCAGTAACCGGGAGAACAAAGTCACACTTGTATGGTACTCATCCGTCCACTACCAGAACAAAACTACTGTTGTGTTTTTTTTTTTTTGTCTTTTACCAATGCATTTGGAACATAAAGCCAGATATTGCTTTATCCCTCCCTGCAGCTGGATAACTGCACAGCGCTATGCCTTCTTTTTATTTACCTTATCCTTTCTCAATGTCTGTAATGCATTACACAATTCTTTAGCAAACTGCCACAGAAACAATAAGCTGTTTTTCTACACTTGCAGTATATCATTAATATTCATCCATGCTTGTGCTATTCAGATAACTACTGCAGCAGTGTACCGTGTAGCCTTCATGGAAACTAGAAGGAGCAGCGTGGGAGAAGAATTCAATGGGGATGGAATTCCATCATTTACAGAACATTTCCTGGAATGCATTTCCTTTGTGAGGTCAAGAACTGGAAATTCTATGGGACAGCAGTCTGTCTGGACCACGACATTGGTTGATGGTCTTGGGAGAATGAGCATGGATATACATTGCTTTGGAAAGAGAAAACAGACTGTAGAAAATGAACCGCTAATAGAACAGAGGGACAGATTCATTAAACGTTGGCTTCAGTGCAAAGCTTGCTCACAAAAAAGAATCTGTTTTATTTGACTAATTGCCTTTTAAGTTTAATTTTTAAATAAATCCTGTGGTTTTTGCACTGAAGCAAAACCTAAAGCCGATGTTGTTTTTGGGGGGGTGGGTGGGGGGGTTGTGCCTCGCTCTGAAATGCATCGCTGAGATTCTCCTTTTTTTTTTATAGTACAAGCCTGTTTAAATATATAAACAGTATACTGTACATATTATACTATATCATAGGAAACTATACAACTTATGATACTATGTTGTGACATTGCTGGTGCTGCTGCTGAAGTATGCTGTCAAGAATAACCAGCCTTGGCTTTACCTGGTGCCACGATGCTGGCTGGGCAGTAGTGTGTATCGTGTACAACTGGAGGCTTGCCTGTACAGACCTCCCAAAGTGAAAGACATACAGAAAAGTGTTTTGTATTGGAAACGCAGCCTGAACATTGTATTGGCAGCGCATTGCAGTGTTTACTTCATGCTAAGCTGCCAGCTCTATAATTACAGGGCTTCTCTTCTACCTCTTGCTAATGCTCAGCTGCCTAGCTTGTAGCAACAACCTGTCTTTACAGGGGGGATTTCCACATAAAACAGGGAATCTTTTTAAAATGTTCTTTCATAACGTTCATATACTATATAACTATATATATATATATATATATATATATATATATATATATATATATATATATATATATATATGTTATATAAGATGACTATTTATTATATATATATATATAATATATACATATACAACTATTATCATTCTTAATATGGTAACCACTGAGTTCCGTGTGCTTTGAAATGATAATTTCAAGCTTTTCAATTTTAAACATGAGAATAGTTGTATTTGTGACATTTACTTTTAAATCAAGTGAGCGAATCCCAGCACCACAACACACAGTCTTATTAAACATGCAGAACAGCATGTTGGAAACAGCCCTCATGCACAGACGTTCACTTGTGCTCAGGCAGCAGTGTGACTATTTTAATCCATATCATCCGGACTCTCCACAGGAGCAAACCAAGTCTATGGAAATGAAATTAAAGAGCACAGTGATGGACTCTTCAGAAATGCAACAAACACAATCCAGACAAGATATAATTAAGAGCTGCATGGACTGCACAATGAAACTGTAAATGTGAAACATATGCACGGACAGTTTAGCATTTTGTCCTTAACAATTCTGTGGAATACTGTAGGAAAATCTCAACCAGCTGTACTGAAAGAGCTATTAACATACCTAGGGGTTAAATTCCATTGAAAAATAAAAAAGGAGTGGATCCCCTGGTAAATGCACAGCACGGGGTGTGCAGGGTGAGTCAGGCTTCCCCGAGTGGATCCCCTGGTAAATGCACAGCGCGGGGTGTGCAGGGTGAGTCAGGCTTCCCCGAGTGGATCCCCTGGTAAATGCACAGCACGGGGTGTGCAGGGTGAGTCAGGCTTCCCCGAGTGGATCCCCTGGTAAATGCACAGCACGGGGTGTGCAGGGTGAGTCAGGCTCCCCTGGTAAATGCACAGCGCAGGGTGTGCAGGGTGTGTCAGGCTTCCCCGAGTGGATCTCCTGGTAAATGCACAGCACGGGGTGTGCAGGGTGAGTCAGGCAGTCAGGGGAGTGCCGGTGCCTGGCTGTGCGAAGTCATTAGTCTTCGCTGGGGATTCTGAAAGGAACGTTGCATTGGCTCTGGCGCTCCCATTAGGAACTGCTTTTCCTCATGGCGCTACAGAGAACCCTGCTGGATGGACAACTTATGATTAAATATGACATATTAGAAGACAGGTGACTGGGCTGAAATGCGCATGACATTTGGCGAGAAATGTTGATGACCTTGAAACAGTCTGACCCACCACTTTAATTGTGAATCAAAATCATAATATAGTATGAAAAAAAAGAACATAATAATTGAACAATTGGGCACAGTAAATTACTGATTAATGTTAAAGAGCTTTAAGGTCATCAATGATATCTTAGAGTAGGAGTCCTCTCCCCCCAATAGATTTTAATTTTTAAAAGAAAAAAAAAAAACATTTAATTGCCTCTGCAAGCTTGTGGACTTTTGCATAAATCCTTCTTAAGTGTGAATCGTAATCTATTGCTTCAAGGTCTCTCTTTAAATATAAGATGCTGTCTGTAGCACACCATGCTGTGAGTTTTGCATAAGCAGGGGATTTCAGTAGAGATGATAATGCATAAGCTGCCAGGGTTTGTTAAATAGGATGAGATGATGTGAGCGCTTCGCTCTCTGATGGATGACTAGTCCACCCCAGCATGAGCTTCCTTTATCTGCTGAGCCAGCGTAATGGAAAGGAGAGAGCCTTCACTATTTTATACTTTCATCCTGATATCCTGGAAGAAAAACCAAGTAGAAACTTAGAGCATGAATGAGCTAACGCTGGCATTATCCACTGCCAGCTCTTTAATTCATCTTGGTTTATGTGCAGGTGATGCAGCCAAATAAACACATTCATTAAGAACTTTAGCACTCCAGCAGCTGCCAGAGTCCGAGTGAAGTGACCCACACCCTTCTCTGCTATAACTGGTTTAGCAGAGCAATGCTCCCTGGAGGCATGTCTTTCTGTTCAAGTAAACACAGGAGTCTACCTTGCTGGCCCTTTAATAGCTTGTGCTTGCATTAAAGAAAGATGTGTAAATGAATTGAGTTTGACATGCTGGTGTATTATTACAGAGAGCAGGTCATATAAACACAGAGAGTTGCCAAGGCCACCTAAGCGGAAAAGCGGAGCGGAAATGTTTAAATAAATCTAAGGGCATATTTCATTTTCAGAACAGAGTCCAGCTACACACAAGGAACACATGCCAATGAAAGCACAGCCCCAAATGTTTTTAATGTTACAAAGTCCAGCCCTTTGGCTTTGAACATGCATCAGCCAGCCTTTTTAATGACCTTTTAACAAGTTTCTAAAAAATGATATCTCCTGCAGCCCCTTTGGCTGATTCTTCTGTTACAGGTATGATGTGCTCTGCTCCATGTCAGTAAATAGGAAAGGAGGAAGATGACACCAATGCATAATATTGTGCCATCTAAACACTGCTGCTGCAGCTAAACCTGCACTCTTTGTAATGCATTATAAAAATGCTCAGTTTTTGGTGCAGTAGGGACGTTACAATCGGTTGTCATTGTGAATGACACTGCTGGCAAACTTCACCTTACACTGTCTGTAAACAGTTATTGTCCCCCTTGTTTGCCAAGCCGTGTTGCCTGTAGCTCTTTTGCAAGCAGACATCTTCTGTAATTTCTTGTGACATTTTGCCCTTGAGTAAATGAAGGGGTGCAGACCAGACCAGATGGTTTAAGGAAATCAAAATCCACACATTCAGGAAGCGGGTCAAAATGGAACGACGCGGCTTGCGGTGCAATCAGACACCGCTGAAGGAGAAGCCTGACTATGGAACAGAAAGTGTGGTTCTGAAATGGGCATGTCGTGTTTCCACTGGAAAATGCTGGACTGCCCTTCCATGGGAGGATACCAGTTCTGAGACATTATACTGTAATTAATTACTGGACAAAAAAAAAAAAAACCCTAAGCATTTTACATCTCCTGAGTGTGCAAGCTTCTCTTCCCTTCTACACTGTTTATGTAACTGTTATAATTCAGCACCGGTTCAGGTCCAGCCACCAGCCTCTTTGTGAAGCTCTCTCCAGTACCTCCGAAGCTCCTCTGAAATCTCTTCCATGTAAAGTCGTGTGGAACTGAACTTTGCATGTATTTATTTTCAGAGCTGCTTTGTCAAAGTGCATTGGGAATACTTAGACGTATTTTATTCAGTGTAATTGCATTTTCAGATGCCTTTAAAAGTACTTTTGCTCGGACTATTTTCTGCTTTCAACTGAACCCTGAAATGCCATATTTTGCAGTTTAGCATCTTTTATAATGCTTTACCATGCCTGCTTAAGATTTACCAGGCTTTTACTGCTCTTTGCTATAAATATTCCATCTCTCTTACTAAATAACCCATACCTGCTGAGGGAGGTCTCACACTAGCTGTGCTGTGCTGTAAACAAATGTTTTTTTCATTTTTGTTTTCAAGACTTCCTTACTCTATGTTATGAGGTAATGCTTCATTGTCTGGGAGTATTACCCCTGTCTGTTAGGTGCTTACAATAACATTCATTCTTACAACAGTTCACTTGGGCTCTTAAACTTCTTAGATGCTGCTGTTCTTCAGCAAGGCTTTTGGATAACATAAACACGAACACAAGGGTGCCATTCTGCAGCATTGACTGAAGTAAACAGAGGCAAGGGCTTCATGTATAGCTATCTAATCAACATGTGTAATAGCTGGTTAACATTGATCAAATTGACAAAAGAGAAAACACACATTGACTTAATGATCCGTATTGAAAAAAAACAAAACCCTTTGTTTCCAGAGGAGACTTAAAGCAGTGGACAGTGTTTGTCAACTTTCATTAAAACCTACTGGGGTACCAAACGCAACCCTGCAAATGGCTGAATATGACTGGGATTATTGTAGGGTTACTGAACAGTGTTGTATTCCTTTAGTGAAAGGATCCATTTACTCTAAACTAAACATTATACATGTTTCACAATCAGAAGGTGTTAACAAGCACAAAAGGGTAAGGTGAACCCCCTTACATGAGTTATTATTAGTTTGATTAACATTAGCTAATGTACAGCATTCATCAATACATACAGTAGCTTGTTCTATTTAAACACACTGGGTTTTACTGTATCTTTTTTACTTATTAACTCCTCTGCAGCTGAAAGAATCTTCCCATTCCTGCTCCAAACATAATTGCACAGTATAATAAGCCCTTTGAAATCGGAGAAGTGCAGCGGTTCTAAGAAGCAGTCGCCTCTAATTGACAGCCGCTCACCTAGCCCCGGGTACTTCGAGACTCGCTCCCTGGAAGGTGATGTCGGCACACTTCATCATGCATCAGATAGAAGCTATACACATTTCGTGCAAAATGTAAGGGTCATAACTGTTTTATCTGTCTAAAATCAAAACAGCAACACCACAGCAAAAAGCACTCAAGCAGTCTGAGCATTTGCAATGGAGTCGGGTAGTTTGATATTGTCTGGAGTTCCTTACATGTTAGTGCATGCCCTGTAGATACAACCCCGCTATATAAACGACATTCAGTCGCCTACAACTTGGAACACTTACCCCTATGATGGGTTCATAAAAACTGCAGCAAATTCGTCGGGAACAAAAAAGTCAAACAAAGTTAATAAACAAAAAAACAGTCAATAGGTTCTGCATCGTGAACAGATTAACATCATCATTATTATTATTATTATTATTATTATTATTATTAATGTATTTATTTTTAATGGCAATTCATTATTTACAGCCTTTTTTTTTATATGGGTGTCAATGAATGTTGGCATTTTTGTTTTCTTTTGGTCATGTTTATTTAAATAAACGGATATTTTTAAAACGAAACACCAGAAACATAAACAAGCTAGCCATGTAATTGTAATCTAAAGCTGTGTCGTTAACGAAATTGTTTTTTTTTTTTCTTAAAGACTGTACAGCTGAACAACGCAGGTCCACAGAGCTAATTAAAGAAGGCGACTGTACTTCACTACAGTAAATCCGAGTGCACGCTGCCAGCGCTCTCCAAACCGGCACCAGCGGCGCGTAGTACTGCGAGCGCACCATGTTCCATGCCCAGTCTTGCAGGTTGAAGAACTTGCCCCGATTTCCTGTCACATGGTTGGTAATAGGATCCTTGCTTTCTGCTATCTCTCGTGTCTGTATGATTCCGATCAGCAGTGAGTTAAGAGACCAGATGTGTTTAGAGGTAGCTTTAACTTGAATCGCTCGCAACTTGATTTTTCAGATCAGGGAAGCGCTGCGTCTATAAAAAGAAGTCACCTGCGACTCTTCCTGTTCAAAAAACATTAAGAAGATCAAGCTGTGGGTGTCTTCATAGCCTGCAGTTTGGGAGATTTGGAGATGGATTCTTTCACTGTTTCCGTCCTCATTGTAGCTGGATTTATGCTCGCACTCTCTTCTGCACAGTTTGAAACGGGTAAGTTAATACACTTCTTTCTGGTTTTTACAGAAGCGTGTATCGCATGTCACAGCATTGACCCATTTCACGTGAACGGGTTTCAATAGAATGCACTGCAGACAGGACACTGCATTGGCTATTCTAGCGTGTGCATTATCATGCTATACAACGCTTAGTACAGTAACTAGACATAGGCAGACTGCAACTTTTTATGACAGCAGCGCTACATGTTGGCTACACAAGCTACACAATTGATACATATCTGCAGTTTGCATATCCGTTGAAATGCGATGTTATTATTGACGAATATGTGAAATAAGCTATTAGCTATATTAATATAAAGCTATATTAGATGATTATTGTTATTTGACACACATGTATGCAGTGGAATCCCCATTAATTTTACATGTCTGCATCTACTGTACACTGTTCCGTTTAGCTCATACTGTAAATCATGGATTTTTCTTAATTCTGAAGATTATGCATGTCATGTTGAAACACAGTAATAATAATAATAATAATAATAGAAGAAGAAGAAGAAGAAGAAGAAGAAGAAGAAATCAGATTTATATACAGTATAAAAAGATAAGTAAATGACCCACTTCTTGGTTTCAGTTTGGTACCCCAGACACACAATTAGAGCTGGAAGTGGAAAATGATTACAAATGAAGACTTGCCTGCATGGATTGCTGGCTTTTTATTTGTGTTTTTAAATCTTCATGCAGTTTATAGCTTCAGTCTGGAAAGTTTGTTAATTCTGCATCAAACACAAGTAATAACCAGGCCTGTTACAAGATCACAGCTGTCAAAACCAATCAATAACAGGACTGAAGGTTTGTTAAGAACTGCAATGCCCATATACTGCATAGCCCCTGTTTACTCCTTGCTGAGTCAATCCGTCAGTCCAGATATCACCTTTCATCTTTCGTTCAGTCATACTGCACGAGCATACCTCTCTGGGATAGCTTTTCTGAATTACACACATGCTACTGAATTATATATATAGAAAGGCGAAATAAATACGTGCTCTGGAAAAATAAAAAAAGACCACATTAACCAACGTTCTCTTGCTGTAGCTTACATTGTGTTTCATGTTTAAAACCCAAATCCCTTTGCTATGCTGTTTAATTATTTTGTTACTTAATTATATATCCTTTGATTTAAATGAGAGACTTCACCATCTGGGCAGCGAGTGCTGCCATCTGCACCTACATGTCAGCAGTGTTTTCTGGAGTCAACGTGTTTGTTGTTGGCTACTGTCTGCTATGTATTGTAGTTATTTGAGGTTCATAACGAATAGAGCAGGCTTTGGTAAATGAAACAGACTGCTTAGGATAAAAAGTTTTAATACAAGAATCATAGCAGAAAGAAAAGATTTGTTTAATTTTAACACAGCTCAGCCGAGCTTCTTTTAAAGGAATGCAATTCATATTCCTTGTGGGGTGTTGAAACTTGAAAATCTGGGAGAGTCTTGAACGGAATCTACTCTCCACCAGTATACAAAGAAACCCAGTTAATTACAGAAGGACGATATGATGCAGACGCATTGTAGTTGAGTTCTGAAGCATATCATTACAAAGCAAAACACAACTGGGGTGGTGAAAAGTATTACTGTAGACTTGAGCAAACACGCATGCACGCACGCATGCACACACGAACACACAAACACGCATGCACGCACGACATACTGTGTAGGTTTACAGATTAGTTTTACAACCAGTAACATTTGGCTTGCTGTAATAGTTATGAAGTCACCATTAAAACATGCATTTGATTCTGGAACTGCACAGTTAGGTCTTAAGATGGCACCAGTGGCAGATTTTGAACTGTAACTTTTTCAGTATGAAAAGGGTGTTGGGACAAGGCTGTTGATACAATGACTGGTGCTCCAGAAGAAGTGAAGGGTCGTGCACATACTCATATGTGGGGGCAGCATCAGCACACTCACTGTACTTTAACTTGTAGATAGAGAATCCTGATGAAGTGTTTATTTTTATTATTATATTAAATATAGATTCAAACGACATGCTTGAAGCTCTGAGGGTGTTTTTAAGCTGTTCCTATTTGTGATACCCGTAAAGATGACTGTAGTTACCAACACAAATAAAGGACGAACAATGTCATCCTGATCTTGACAGTCACCATTGCAAAGTTTAACAGAAATCTGTATTGTAACTGGTGTACAGTTATCTAATGCAAAGGTTACAATATCCATTACAGAGAGCTCTAAAACACCTGGCCCCACCCAGTCCTGGTGGAGGGTAATGTACATGAGAATGTGCACAACTCATAATAAAGCAAAAGAACCAAAAAGTGACCTACATTTAGATTTGACAGATTTGAATACTATTCTCAGTTTCCCTACAGGTTTCATTTAAATTTTTGTTTGCCAGCGCTGAAACTGTCTGAAAACGTAACGTGTGAGAGTTATTTAGAAGAGGCTTTCCTTTTCAGAGCATTAGCATTGACTGTAATTTATGACTAAGGCAGCTTTGCAGTAAATTCTCCATGAAGAGTCCCACGAACGATTCTTATAAAAAAAACCCGTTCACAGAGGTGTCCTTGAATGCTCGCTTTTCATTTGAAAAATAAGAAAAAAACAAGCAAAAATAATCAATGTGGTTTAAATATCATGTTTGTTTCAAGAGGGCCAATTTTTTTTTTTTTAGTAAATGCTCTTCCAGATGTTATTTTAATTACTTAAAGCCCACAATCACAAGAAACAAAGCATTGTATCTAACCAGTGGACCAAGTCTCAAGAGGTATGCAACATTTTGGAAAGGAAAAACTAAACAAATAACACAAGCTGTGGTTTACTGGACTAAAATAAAATAAAAAAATAGTTCAGCAAATCTTGTGTTGAATGTGTTGCCATTCACCATGTTTGTTTATTTTTTTCATCATAATAGAAACATTTCAAAGTGATAGTTTGTATGAGCAGAAAGTCCTTAAAAATCAACAACTCTGTGAATCTGTGCAGCTTGCCACTTGCTTCAGTCATGTGACTCGTTAGAGACAAAGTGATTGCTTCTCGTTTGCAGGGCAATGTTCCTGCTCAAATCAATCTAAAGATCAACCTCTATCCACTCGCCAGCCTGCCACATTTGGTGGCAGTGTGGGATAGCGCCACATAGAGGCCCAGAGACAGTCTGTAGTTCAAAAAAATAATTATTTTATTATAAATACACAAAAAAAAAGGGCACAAGGGCCAAAACAAAGCAATTTAACACAAAAAGAAAGACAAAAAGCAAAACTAACAAAAATAATAATGTCCAGGCTGGGCAATGCCTTCACTGGATTTATCAAAGTTCAAAAAAAAATCACACACCAAAAACCCACCAACCTGCTTCCTCAGCTCCATCCCCCCCAAATGAAAAGCAGAGGCCTCCTTTTATGTCAGGTGGCTGGGCACTGATTGATCGTTAATTAAACTAATCATCTAATCAACCCCAGCCACCTGAACACAATGAACCAAGGCAGGTAGGGGAATTTAACCCCATCCCTGGCAATTTCTAAAGAGCAGAACTGTGCTCTGCCACACTGGGATTCTGTCTTCATCTAGGGAGGTAAGCAACAGGTTGTGCGCCTGGAGGCGATGGATTCAGTCCCAATATACAACACTTATGACCCACGTTATTTCCTCTTCTAATGTGCTAAGAAAATTGCGAAATCCTGCTTGCTAATCAGGGATCAGAGAGCTAAGCCGTGACAGTATCCAGTATCTTCACAAAAACACCCTTACATGCACCTACGAAGGAGGCCACCTTGTACACACCATACACTAAGTGCATTTACCCAACACAATTGAGTGTCAGGACCGTTGGCCGTTTAGATTTATATGCTGCTCCGCGTTTAATCCACCAAGTCTGTCTTCGATTATAGATCTCTCTGTTTTAAGTTACAAGCCTGTTTTATTTACAGATGTCCTCCTGCAGATTCCGGTTAATAGAAACAGAGACATCTTTGTTTCGGAGACGACAGACCTATGGAAGATAATCACAGGTCATTTCACATGAATGTGTGCACATATTGTAGAGTAAAGATTCAGGGCAAGGAAGGACTGCTTCCAGTGGAGACAGGGCAGAGATCTCAGAGGAACGAGAGGGTCTTCTGCTCATGTGTGCCTGTCTTCTCTCTCATGTGCTGGTGTTTCTGGAGTCACATCTGTGTCAGGGCTTTTAGAGTTGGATTTTGAGTCTCAGTTAAAAAGGTTCTGGATTAGCAGCACTGGAAGCAGAAGTGCTCTCTATTATTCATTGTGAGAAACAAGCTTTCCCTAAAATTGTCTCGGAAAGCTGATCCTTTACAGATGCTGTTTCCGGATGTTGAGTTTCATGTTTGAAATCCAGTGTTCCCTACGATTCTCTACTGTTGTTTCTGCTGTGGTCATACCTGGCAAAGTCTGCTTCTGAAAAGACTCCTCAATGCTGTGTTTTCTGTCAGGCAGGCAGATCAGTGCTGCACAGGCTTCCACAGCATTCAGAAGACTTTTCAGGAATCCAGAATAGATAGTAACCAGATGTTGTTAAAGTTGTGAGGTTACGCAAGTAACAAATTTCATATTAGGAAAATCTAAATGAATGTATATATCCCATAGCGATATGTGAAGTTTAGATGTAAGCGCTGCTCTGCGTATTATCCACCCTCTTTTCAGTCCAGCTTCCCTTTTCAGATGGTTTTATATTACGGGCTAACCACTGAGGGCCAAATCGGGATCACTCCCCTCAATTCACTTGAGACCTAACCATGATTGGGAAGGCTTATCCATGCTGCTCCACCTTGCCAGCTAGACCTCGGAGCTTGGTAATATTGGAGTACTGCGAAGAAGAATCCCAGTACTGTGTGGTCAAACACTACACCCCTGTTAGTGTAGAGTGATTGGTTTTCATCACTTTTAAGTCCCCCCAGTCTGAACTGATAGAGTTACCCCCACCTGCTGTCAAAGCAGTGCTGGCTGGCAATCAGAACCGCTTCTCTGCTGCGCTGCGTATGAGACGAGCATGAATGTTTAGTGCATGCCAGTGAATATTAGTACCTACAAAACAAACATCCATGTGGTTCTTAGTTTACTCTAGAAGGTATGACAGTTTACATTTTACACGAGACTAACATTAAAGAAGTCGTCATCATTTGTTTAGTACATGGGAATTGACAATCTCTTACCCTGCTTCCCAAATGTAATGAGTATTTATGAGACAGAATTAGCCTGCTGGATGGAACAGTCTGGTTTTAATTCATGGTTACATCATTCACAATGTACTAAACCTACATCATACTGTACATAAGATTATGCAGTTTCAGGATCTGTTAGAATATAGCAAGTGACATGTCTAGTCTGGCAGGGTTACACTTTCCATTAGTATTTGTTCACTAACTATTAACCTAAAACTTGGAGATAAATAACAAAGCTACAATGAGTGCATTTTTGTTTCGGAATAGATGTACAGAAGTTGCTGAGTTCACAAAGTCACTATGCTATGCTGTCAGAATATAGGCTGTACTGTTGGTTAGCATGCAGGTGAATCACTTCAGAGAATCCCATATAAGCTGTGGAAACTGTCTGATCTGAAGGGGCTGGGTATGCTTCAGTCATTTTCAGAAACACAGAAATTGTAGCTTTAATAAATGCTGCTAATTGACATTAAAAAATATTAGCAACCCAAAGAAACGTGTTGAAAGCTGAGTTTCATGCTGTTGCAAACCACTTGAAATCTTTGGAAGCCTTTCAAAGTCAATATATTTTTTTAATATCATGATTTCTATGACAGTGTGGGATGCAGCAGTATTCCTATTGAAAATATTTTGTATCCACATGTATCGGTCACTATAAAAGGGTTACAATACCAACATAAATATATATGTATGTATTTATGTATGTATGTATGTATGTATACAGTATCCAAAATGTTAGATGTGTACAGTTTCCTAGTATCCTAATAGTCTCCCCTGTTTAATATCCTATTCTAAATGCTGTGTTTGATTCTCTATTGTTGTTTCTGCTGAGATCATTATTTGCCATGCTTCCTAGCGGATGCTTCGGAAAAGACTCCTCAAGGCTGGTGGAAGCATATCAGTGCACTTTCCATCAATACACTGCCCTGCAATCAGCCTTCAGCATATCAGTGCACTTTCCATCAATACACTGCCCTGCAATCAGCCTTCAGCGTATCAGTGCACTTTCCATCAGTACACTGCCCTGCAATCAGCCTTCAGCATATCAGTGCACTTTCCATCAGTACACTGCCGTGCAATCAGCCTTCAGCATATAAGTGAACTTTCCATCAATACACTGCCCTGCAATCAGCCTTCAGCGTATCAGTGCTCTTTCCATCAATACACTGCCATGCAATCAGCATTCAGGGCTATCACAATAAATGCTACACATCACATGAGATAAACACTCATTTTTTCGGTATTAAGAAAATACTTTTTTTAAGATGATAGCTGGGTGCAATCTGATGGCAGCGAGGAATTCTCATTGGTTTGTAGATAGCTCAGTCCAGTGATAGCTGTCTTTATACGTAGTTTATAGAAATAGACAAAACAAACAGGATGAGTTCATTTGTTGAGAAAGGACTTGCTTTGTAGGCATTTCACTGTGAACTGATAAGACACTGGTGAATAATGATGAATTTGCATGTCTTTACAAAGCTGGAATGCATGTAGTGAGCACGCTGTATTGAGCAGGGCAATGCAGAGGGATTTATGCTGGCTATATCAACAGCAAGCACAGTGCTTCCTAATTATCTGACCTGACCACACTCATACACACATTTTCAGGGTTTCTTTTCTCCAGTAGATCTGATAATATCAAGATCTCGCTGTCATTTGTGGAGAATGTGCTTTGCAAAATGGTCATGTTTTGAACTGATACTGAATGAGGATGGGAACATGCCCATGACTACGTGTAACAGAATACATTTCTATTCATTGCATCTTTCTAATTGATGCAGTCCTCATGAAAGGTAATAGGATGACAGCCCTATTGACCGAAACCATCTGTTTGTCCGCAGATCACACTGCACAAAGCCCTGCCAGTAGACCTAAAAACTATCACCCTAACTGGAGGGCCCTCCTTCATTACAATTAGAGGGCCTGTCAGCTACTAAAACATTGCCTCCTGAGTAGCCTGAAGCCATGGTCAGGTAGAATTCCTACCACGTCAAAGTACTGTTGAAAATATTGAAACCAGGTGTGAGCAGAATGCCCTGGATATTGCATTCTTGCTTCAGGTGAAGAGGGTTGTGTTGTTGCTTACCACACAAAGAGGTCTCAGCATAATCTTTACTATTGGATTCAAATGAAGTAAACCACACTTCATACAGGACCCTAATGCTAACATTAATTCATGACTGATAAGCGTACATTTTAAAATATCACCAGTCGAACTTACCCAGACTTTACGAATAGGAGACATGTTAGTTTGTACAGAATTATATTAGAATTACTGACACTAAACCAAAACTGTCTTGGGGTTTATAAAAAGCAAGCCTCTGTCATGCAATGCATTTATTATGAAACCAGGCATTGTTTTTCGTCCTCCATACCACACTCTTTCAATGTGCTGCAGGGAGAATGAAGATGCTACATACAGTACGAAGGTCAAGATCATGACATAAAACAAAGAAACACATGAAAAATGTATGTGAACTGCCTCTTCAGCTGACAAAGCTCAGCTTCAGGGAGAACACACGCAGTCCAACTTGTTATAAAGGTCTGGAACACTGCATACCAAGGGCAACACGGTATGTTATTAATTGCAGTGAAACTTTACACCACAATGAATGGATACTATAGACATCGATATATAAACGACAGGGGTCTAGCCAGAGAATTTCAATTTTGCTGCCATCTGTATCTTTTGTCTCATAGACCATTTGCTTAATCACTGCAGGGCCCTCATTGCAGCACCCACATCCACTGCATTAGCACCCATTAGCCACATTACACCCATATCTTCTGCCACTGCACCCATATGCCCATTAACCGCTGTAATAACCTGACTGCTGCTACAGCCACCAGCGCCATTTTAAAAGTGCTTTCTAAGAGCTTTACTACAAAGGCTTTCCCAAATGGGGTTTAAAAAGCTGAAGTCAGCCGTCATGCTCACCTCCTCAGACTTGTTTGAAGTTCCTTTTTATCAGCTTTCACAGAATGTTATTTATTTTGATTTGTTTTCTCCTTTGCAAAAAGAAACGGAAATTAAAATGTGCCGTCGTTGGCAATCGACTCTGATCAGGGATGTTTATTTATAAAAAAATAAAAGTTGATGATCTTGTTTTTGCTGCAGTTGGAAATTAATGGTTTATGTTCATTGCACATCCTTCTCAAACTGCAGTTTGGTGGTTTGGCCGGGGAGCAGTGTTCTAAATTCTAAATACTTAGAACAAACTTGTGATCATCAGTGATACCACAATAATTGTGTTTGACAACAAAACAATTGCATATTCCTTACGCAGTACCAGCAATGCTCAACAGTGAGTGAATTAATTAATTCATTGACATTAAAGACCACCGTCAAAAGCCAGTAGCGGGACCTCCTTACTGGCACAATCTGGCAACTTGGGACTACTTGCATTCCTTCAGTTGGCATCCTGCTGAAGACTAAGGAGAGGCTTCTGGTTCCTTTGTATTCAGTATACAGTATTCTTCAATTAGCTGCAGGCAAGAGCTTTTATTTAGTTTGCTTCTTTCATCTTGCAGGAACCTGACAAGGACAGCAACAACACACCCCCCCCCCCCCCCCCCCCCCCCCCCAAATCAAAAACCAACTTAAAAACAACACTATAATATGGCAATAATTAGCTGTAATCCCAAGAAAATAATTGCAGGAGATTAGATGCAAAGGAAGAACCCAGACATGGCTGTAGATATCTGGTGCTTCATCTTTGATCTTTGCTTCTGCTTCCGAGGGATTTTGCCCTTCACGCAATGGTGGTTCTGTTTTCAATCAAGGCCTCTGATCAAACCACAATAAAGCCTTTGCCTCATGATAGAAGGGAATAATCAGAGGCAGAGTTATTACAAACAGAGTCCAAAAAAAAAAAACACCTTATGGATTGGGAGGCTAAATACTTATTCCAAGTGGTTGCTGTTTTGAAGACGTTTTGCAAACTTAAAATGCCTACATGGTTTTCTGTTTTTTTTGGGTTTTTTTTTTTGCTGACTGTCCTTCACCGCAATGAGATGGCTTCATGTAACCACTTGGGCCTGCACTGTCCCCAGATCAAGGCAAGACATGGCATGTACTGTGTCAACCCCTGCTGTAGCAAACAAACAAGCAAATGACCTTTGGATTGGCACCATTAGATCCAGACCATTAACACTCAGCATGCTCAGCACCTATAAGATTAATACTGTTCATCTCTTACCATGCAGAAGATGTAATGGCCATCATTCATTTGTATAATAATGCATAAAGTAATGGTTCACTATGGCAGTACTGTGAGCATTCTGACAAGAGAGGACACATGAGGGTTGAACTCCAGCTTCAGCTCCATGTACAAGTCTTCTGAACTCATAGACGGAACTATCCGAGCCACGAGTAAATAGTAAACACTTTGAATAGACAGTTGGGAGAGAGAGCAGATGCAGGCCTGGAGCCCTAATAAAACATGTCAGGCAAAATAAGCTGTTGTTTTTAGAGGAGACTGTAAATTGTCAGAGGAGGGTGACGGTTTGTTTGATGTTAACAGACTGCAATTATTGAAACTTAATATCTTTGCATTGGTGATGGATTGCAGAGAAGTACCTGTCAGGAGCTGAGAGTCATGACTGTGAAGAGACTAAACCACTGGTACTTTAATTAGGGCTCTGAGCTCTTGCAGTGACGAGATGTCAAAGGTTCAGTAGGCAGCTTTCTGCATGGTGTCTCGAGAAGAGTGACATCATATATGAGTGGCATTATGTGTTCATATTAAATGGTAATGAAAGTTTATGTCATCTAAATGTGTATAACAGTTTTACTTTTTTATATAAGTTCTTAGACTGCATTCTTTTTTTGCATAATGAATTCAACACAATGCTATTCACATTGAATTAATTATGCATTTATTGGCTTTATGCATGTGTGTATATATATATATATATATATATATATATATATATATATATATATATATATATATATATATATATATATATATATATATATATATACACACACACACACACACATTGGCTTGATTTTACATGCATGTAAACATCCTTATAGTAATTCATTTGAACTTGTATGAATTGGCAGCTGTGATTATAGACGTTGTAGAAGAGCCATCAGGTATTCTAATTTCCCTTGAATGTAATTAGCAGCACATGCACAGCTGAAAGAGCTATTGTCCTTTAAATAACGCACCCAAATAGGATGGAGCCTTCTCAAGAATTCTATAATGAAGATGAACTGGGGTAATGACCTCAGACCCTTTGATCATATTTCTCACTTCCCTAACTTTTGCTTGGAGGTAGAGACCCATGTTTAAATCATTATCAAACTCAAAGGGTTAACCTGTGATAGGACTTCAAACAAGCAGTCCTGCTTGCTCTTTCAGAGGGGGTGGCAAGGCAACTAACAAATTCTTCCTCAGGCAATCTGCACACAGAAAGCAAAGCTTGGAGGAATAAAAAAGGCTTTGGCTCGAAGAATGACAGAGGATTGATGTGTGTTGGCTGCCAGACCATCTCGATTCTGAACTCTTCAGGAAAGCTGTAAATACCCTCTAGGTACGAGTCCTGAACCTGTGGCTTCTTGAAGGATTTGTGAGTCATGCTACCGGAATCCTCAAACCATGGAGGTCATTTTGTTTTTCTAGTGCAAGTGCAGTATTAGTTTTAGTATAAAATTATCTTAAATGATCAGTGTAAACAACTGATCCAGAGCCGGAAGTTCTTAGGTCTGAGTCCTGGTTTGTCTGCTTGCTTTGTGCTGATGATGGTCCTGTCCTGGTTCGTCTCCTTGCTTTGTGCTGATGATGGTTCTGTCCTAGTTCGTCTCCTTGCTTTGTGCTGATGATGGTCCTGTCCTGGTTCGTCTCCTTGCTTTGTGTTGATGACGGTCCTGTCCTGGCTCGTCTCCTTGCTCTGTGCTGATGATGGTCCTGTCCTGGTTCATCTCCTTGCTTTGTGCTGATGACAGTGCCATCCCACTCTCTCTAAACTGGCACTCAACAAAAATAATACATTTGCAAAGAAGCTCTTGAACTACAGACATGTAAACTTCATATGATAGTAAGCAATTAGTTTGTGTGGTGGAGCACATGTTTGTGGAATTCTGAGTAATACCATGAGCAGATTATTGGATTGAGCGGGGAGGCAAACTGTTTTTGATTTAGTAGAAAATATGTTTCTTTGCAATCTGTAAAATAATCGCATAGCCAAAAAACCCTGAAGCCTGTCCTTTACTGATTAACTTCTTCAGCCTTCAAAGGAAATGCAGCTCAGCAGCTTGGAGATATCGTTTTCTGATCTGATTTTCAAAGATCTAAGTCAGACTTTTTGACATAAGAAGAAACTTCTGTTGTTTTCTGCCACAGTGAGTCTGTTACAGCACAAGAGGTTTCTCATGCCTTGGTCTGTAACAAACTCCTACACAGTTCTTTTAAAGCACCAAGCGCAGTGAACTGTCTTCAAACACTGTTTGTGTGTGATTAGTGTTTTGCAGTGTGTATTTTATGAGCTTGACTGGCTTCTTGCTTTGCAGTGGATCTCATTTTAAACCCGGTACTGGGTGGAGTGGATTGAAGCGCTGTCAAGTTCCCATATGTTTGTAGTTCTATTCTTTTGAAGAATTCAGTCTTGCATTACATGCTGCTTTCATTTTGTATGTTTTCTTTTTCTTTTGTTTTGCTCGGTTATGGTGGAAACTAATGTGGGGGAGATGAATGAATAAATTGCATTGTGGGTGAAAAGGTAAAAAAAAAAAAATATATATATATATATATATATATATATATATATATATATATATATATATATATATATATATATATATATATATATCAGCAGCCATATATGAATGTACATCTACATTTTAAAATAAATCTCTTTAAGTAAATGTATTTGGTGTTCTACGTTATAATCTATGAACCTGTATATGTATCGCTACAGTACAGACAGCTTAACATACAGACATGTGTCTGGTAACATGTGGTTCTCTGAGTCTTTTGGCTTTGCAATCCCAGTGTTTCCATGTTTGCTTTAACTGATCCCCGACCCACACCTTTCTACACTTTGCATTTTCATTGCATGGTAGGTTAATGACCTGTGCTGCATGCACCTTGTTCTGCAGAGTGCTACACGGCGAATGGAGAAGATTACAGAGGCAAGCAGAACCAGACCTGTCTTCACGGAGGGAAGCCCTGTCTGTACTGGAACGAGACCTTCCAACACCCCTACAACACAATGAAATACCCCAACGGAGAGGGGGGGCTTGGGAAGCACAACTACTGCAGGTAATTCAGTGCAATTCAGACCTATTCCATGTCTCACGAAAGGGAATTCATATGAATAAGCAATCTCTACTGTATATGTACGACACACGTTTCATTGCCTGGAAAGGGTTAGGTGTTTTTGCACAGAAACCCGGTCCAGAGGAAAAGTGTGTCATGTTCCAGGGCTTGCGAATATGAGTGAATTAGATAGTAAAAATGTCTTCCTGTTTTGTAAATATTTGCATTTTTTCTGGTAATTTGATCCTGGGTCTATTCAGTACATAACAGGATTTCAGTAAACTGCACACGCAGCAGGAAGCTGAGCCCAGTGGTTTTGGGTTACCCATGTGTTCTCTTCGGATCGTCCATATGGTGTTCTGAAGAGTGCAGAGTGCAAATTCAGAATATCCAGTAAGGTGTGAAACATTGGAGCTCATTTAGACAGACCCACAAGCATTGAAACTAGCTACTTTATAGGACTTGCCGAAGTTTTAACTCATCATGATGCAAAGCTTTAGGGCTTGTATTACTTAATAACTGGCTGTTAATACAAATCTGATAAATAATAGCATCTAATGCACAAATTCACAGTTCTGGAATAGTCAACAGCATATCTCTGTTCACAATATACACCTAGGCAGGTGGATTTATAGTTATGCTCCCTGCTGTATCGACTTTCATTGGAAAGAAAGTCTTGAGCAAAAAATACAAGAACAGGCCTCTTGACTGATGACCAGAACTGTCAAAGATAAACAGAGCTCGGTTTAGCCCAAAGCTAATTAAGTTCATTAAGTTTATAACCTGTGTTAACCAGACAGGCTTCCAGACCTGAAGGGCACACACATTAGCTGATTTAGTGAACTTCAGTGGATAATATTGGAGAGAAATATGATTTGTATCTGCTCTGTGTAAAACTTCTAAACACCATTTGTAGACATTTATCTGGAGAAGCTGCCAAGTTGTTTATTTGAGACTGGATGACGGTCTGTCTACGAGAGACCACTCAAACCTACAGCAGCTCACACAGGCCCTTTAAGGATGCTGTAAAAGGCATTGAAATAAACTGTCCCGATTCTGGTAAACTAAGATTAGGGTTACGGGTTTCTGAATACAAGCGGTAACATTTCAATAGGAAATTAGATTTTGTGTGAATCTGTGTTCAAGCTTAGATTAAAAGAGGCTGTTTCCTTCCAACACCGCCAACCGCTGTCCTGCTTGGCAGCAATGCTTTTTCTTATTGATTTTATACCTGCCGCAAAACAATTAACATTAAAACAAGCTCCTCCCAACAGGAAGCAGTATTCAGCACAGCAAGTGACTGTTGGAGGATTTCTTTTAGCAACACAGCTGTTCAGTTTATGACTAGTCAACATGTAAGCCAAAAAAATAATAAAAAAAATGTTGTCTGATGAATGTGAAGCTGGGGCCCAGATGGAGAGTTTGTTTTTTTATTAATCATTGGTTCTTCTTGTTTCCATAACTTTAAATGGGAAGGTGGCACCCTGGTGTTTTCACAGGCTTAGATTTAGAGGAAATAGCACAGAGTGAATATGATGGAAATGAAAGAGTCCGAATGGTGGACGGACAATGAGATGAGTCGCTGTGGGGGCTCAGCACTGGAGGACATGAGCTGAGGCCCTCGCTCTGCATCACAGCCCTGTATCAAACCACAGCTGACAAAGGCAGAGCCTTCCCACTGTGCATCCACCCTTTTTAAAAGGAGGGTATTAATAATACTCTCCTGGGAGATGAGACAAGTTTATACAGAAAAAATACAGTGAATCAGGTAATATATCTCAGCACATGATTCAACACGTTCTGTAGTGCGTGTTTTAATCATTCGTTTTAAAACTTTCTGTATTGTGGGTTAATCATCCTTTTATTCATTTTTTAACCCTAAGCAATTAATTTGCAGTACAGCAATGTTGCAATTGTGCAAATAGCTTTCAAACTGACAAATAGAGCAATATAACATAGCTTTTATAGCTTTCAAAGTTGCTTTAAATAATATGTTCTGTAAGAATGGGAGTACAGCTGTTGAGCCCCGAATGAAGTCCCAACAATACTATTTAATTAAAGGCAGCACAAAACCCGAGATTCCTTGGCAGGTGTAAATCTGCAGAGGCAGGAGCTAGCCTTGGTGTTTATTGCAAGAATACGACTGAAAATCTCCTGGGGGAGTGTTGAGATCACAGTGCTATTGTTGGCTTGCCTCAAGCTGTTTGACTTGAAAGAAAAACACTAATAGTTTATAGTTTATTTTTATTGTATGTCATAAAATACCTAAAGCCAAAAAAGCACTGGGAAATTGGACTGAGAAAACAGCAGATGAGTCCCAGCATATGAATGTGGTCGCCATCGTTTTGTGTCATTCCATTAGCATGGGTGTGTGCATGACACCGGCGTTATACAAACAGCATCGGTTTGATTTTAAATTCCCAAAATGCCACTAGCAAAAAAAACAACACTTTGTTGAGCTGACTATTGAAAGAGTAATGACTCCAAGGATGAATGTGTGCTGAACCTTTAGAGACATTTCAGGTTAGCTACGCAATAAGAGGCTATGTGTGGCCAATCTCCAGACATTATTAACAACAGAACTGTTACATGTTCAATTACATTTTGAAAATTAAAAGTCTGTAAATGCTACAGCATTCAAGGGAACAAAAAGTGGGGATAACTACAAAATAAAACAAATACATCTATATGGAAGTTGCTGTTGAGAAACTGATACAAAGCAGCTGGTTTCTGGTTCTCCGGGTTTTAAGTCATGTTTTGATCCACATGGCAAAGTAGATGGAACCTGATTAGACTGAGGTTACCAAACATCCTAAATCCTGCTGAATGAATTCCTGGGAAACAGACACCATCCTTTAAAGAAGTAGAAACCTGGCAAGCCTCTGTCCAGGTCCATTACCTCCTTCTTTAAACATACCTCCAGGGATTACATAATCCCTCCTCTAAACTCAACCTAGAACCTGGTTGTCTTCCTTTATTGAGGGATTAAGGTAGATGGCAGCAGTGTTTTGTATTCATGCACTAAGTGAATCAGAGGAGCTTACCTGAGCTTTGCCCTACTGTCATTGAAACTGCTTCTCCCAGTCCAGGGGCATGAACAGCTTTCCTAGTCTACTGTCTACCTGCTCATGCTTGCACTATAAAAGATCCACACTGTAAAGCAGCACATTCTAGTAGTAGCCTTTCACCTTGCAGCCTTGGGTTCAGTAGCTCAGGACAAAAGTGAAGGATTTGCTGATCAAAGATGTACCCCAAGCTACAGACTATAGGTCATGAATAGTCCAGATTTGAAACTAGGACTGAGCAGAGAAGGGTTCAAGATTAGCAACAGATGGGTTAAGGATACTGGAAAATTCAAAGGCCCCTTTGACGCTCCGATTGTAATTCCTCGCCTCCGCTGATGCCTTTGACAAAGACGCTCCCAGCTGGCTGTGGCGGTCTTTTCTCTGGGCTGTCCTTTCTGGAGTGGACACGGATGACTGGGCACCTAAGAGCTGGGAGGAGAGGGTTTTAAAGAGGAAGAGAAGAGGACCGTCCAGGAGAAAAGGAAACAAAAACCCAAAACAAAAAAACGGGGGATTCCGATAGATAAAGAATTTTCTTTTTCTTTTTGTTAACTGTTTTTAATTTCTCCATTTCCAGAAACCCAGATGGTGATGTCAGGCCCTGGTGTTACGTCGCTGATCACGAGGACAGTGTTTACTGGAAGTACTGTGACATTCCCACATGCCAGAGTAAGTGCCTGAGCATCCCTTTATTTCAACCCCCGCCTGATTATTTTCAAGGAGGATAGCGCTCCGTGGAGCTGTTTTAACAAAATGTGCACACTTATCCTCTCAAACTGTTCTATCACAAAGTGTGGTGGATTAACTGTAACCCTTAATAAGAATAAACTATTGTTTGGGCAGTGATGTGTTGTAACCATGACCCCATTGAATGCTGTGTGTGAACTTGAATCCTCACTTCAAGTTTGCAAAAAACCAATTAACTTCAAACTAACGTCCCAATCACCCATACACCCTTAGTGGAAAAATACAGTATTATCCCTGGACAGCCACATCACACTTAAAAAAGGGCCCCGTTGTTGAGGGTTTGTAAAGCTGGGGGTCCCACTCTTTGTCTGCTGTCAGCATTGCCTTCTTTTCATTCCAAGAGGAATCTGTGCCATCTCTTTGCTAAGGAAGGCACTGTGGCAGACTCAGTGATCTGAACTGGACAGCGATCGCATTGCTGTTGTTATCTTCTGCTGCACAGCACTGCACCAGCTGGCAGCTGTGCAGCCGCACAATCATCAATGAGGATTTCAAATGTATTGGGGTCAATTTTTCATTTTTAATTAAAGTTACAATTGACCTACTTCGCACATGCAAGGGCCCTTTTTTCATTTTTGGTTATCAGATCCCGATGTTTGTTGAAACTTTGAGATTAGCCCCATGCAGGAGATATAGCAGGGTGATATTTCTGCAGCCGTCACGTTTTTTGTAGAAACCAGTCCCATTGTCTGTGGTCTGTCCTCAGATTCATAGCCATGCTTCCTCTGGTATTCCCCGGTTCTGTTCTGGAGGTATCTCTTGCAGATCTTGCGTGTCTGGATCGCAGTTTGAAGTGCAGGAGGCTATCCCTGGTTCCTTCAGTGTTGCTGTTTAATTGTGGCTTCTTCTCATGCCACAGCCCCACCAGAGACTCTTCTGTGGCTATATCAACCTTCAATTGTACATCACGGGTATCATAAACTGTCTTTGTAATTCAAGTCTTGTCTCGACAAGTGAAGGCCACTGTTAGAAATGATACACCCCTGCATGTTCTACCAAGGTCATCTGTTTTTATGGTCTCTCATTTACTTTTTAATATCCTCTTTGCAATTTAACAAACTCAAGTGCTCCTATTGTCCTGAGCTGCAGCCATCCCATGACTCTCTTCTGACAGCCTGGACCGTCAGTTAAAATCCATCTGCAGGTTTCATTCCCTAATATACTGCTGTACGACTCCCTTCAATCTATGAGACAGCCTCTCTAATTAGAGGTCCATTGCAACTGTAGCTGCTTAGGAATTGAATCTGTTCCGCAGCTTGGACTGTCCTTCACTTTGGAGTCATAGCTTCTCCTTCCTTGTTTGGTATACCACTGTGATCTAACAGTTAGACCGTCTTCGTTCTTAGTTTATGTAATGGGTTTCCTGGCTTCTGGTGTTTTAAAACCTACCTACCAGCTTGCACTCTTTAGCTCCTCACTTCCTTTCATGAATCTTCATTCATAAAAAAGCCAGCCTTATTGAATACATTCTCTGCCTCTTCTTGAAAGGAATCATTAGCTAGCACGGTGTCACTGGCAGTGAACAGTTCGTGTGAGATCAGGTTCCTTGCCTCAGGTACTGGAGGACTCTGCAAGTATGAGCAGACTAATGAAACAACAACAAGAGACAACAGGATCAGCAAGAAAAGAACCAGGAATGTAATGAATGGACCCTTCGGGGTTTTTTTTGTTTTGTTTCACTGTCTGTAAAACAGAAGGAGGTGAAATCTGTGGAGAATAAAAATAAAAATAAATCTGGTTTCCCCCACCTTACTTTGAACAAAACAAGACTCTGTGTTAACTAAGGAGCCTTTTCTTTCTGTCTTTGTCACAGTACTGTATAGACTAGACTGGAAAAGGCAGAAGTTGTATTTGGGACTAATATAATTGTAAAAGACAGATAAGTGAAAGTTTTTAAAGGTCACTAATTCAGTTCTAAAGTCCTCACTGAGTTGCTGTTGAAATGGTGTTGTTTTTCCCACACTGTTGAAATTCTCTGGCCTGAAGTCAAACAATTCTCCATTACACAAACTGCATTAACCTTTAGTGGCTTCCACTTTATTGTTTTGGCATTCAATATACTAGCATGCATGTTATACATTCTAAATATTTATACTAATGTATTGTAACATGAGATTCAGTGCAGCTACTGCGTATCACATTTTTCTCAATAGATCATTTTCGGAACGTGCCACATTCACAAGGGTTCTCTTTGCTAGTTCAGAAGTAAGTACACATCCATCTGCACCCTTCTGGGATGTCGAGGACATTTGCATTTGCATGGAGGCTAGGAGAACTAGGTGGATGGTGCATGTAGGGATTGACCAGTTTCGAACAGAAGCTCATAACCTAAACTACAGAGCTAGCACTGAAGTGCCGCTGACTGCTTACGTACTGATACAAAGGAAGGCTTATTTTGTGAAGGGAATGGCGAGGGGGGGGAGGGGGCGGCTTAGCTGTAACATGTTTAGTTACACTCATATAAAGCAATAAAGAAAAGGATTTGGTCTTAAAATGATCCTAGAAAGTAGGGATCCGTGAGTACCATTTTGGTTTATTTTTGTAATAAGAAACACAGATACAGGGATGGGTTGCATGGAAACGCAGTGCAGAGCAGTGAAGGGCTGATCCCATTTGTGTGGTTAAGTATTCCCAAGAAGACAATGGGCAGGTTGAGTCCAGGCTCGTCTATGAAGACGTGACACCAGTAAGTGCACAGACATGCCACAAGTCTCCCTGATCAAAGAGACTCATTGTTGAAATGAGAAATGACCCAACGGTTGTTAGTCTGTTGTGCTGTGATGTTTATGTTTTTGTGCCTCCTTTGTTATTTGCCTATGGGAAGGGCAGGATATAATCTAGACAGCGACGTTAACAATGGTCACAGAAATTGGGTAGATGTGGCATTAAAGTGAATCTTGTGGTTAAAACTCTTGAAAAGGGTTTGTGTTGTAATGTGAAGAGCTGTTTTATACGGATTAGCCACGACGATGGGATAACTAAGGAATAGAAAGCAGCAGGTTGTCTCCTTTAGCCAGACTGGATTCTCTCTTCTGACCTCTGTGTAGATTTTTTTTTCTCCAGTACAGAGATTGCTGTGGCAGACTGAGATTAGGGTTAGAGTGTTTGTAGTGCTGGTTGAATTGGGTTCATTTGATGCAGTCACTTTGAACAGCTGCTGCACTACAATGTGAAAATAGGCCCATGTTTGACCACTTACTGCACTTGTTTGAATTTACAAAGTGCAACAGTACTGAGTTCAATATCATATGATGTCAAAAGCTAAAAGAAAAAATGAAAAATAAATCTTTTGGAGAAAATGGTAGTTCTAGTTTATTTGCTGATTTGTAAAAGCTGAACTGGTTTTTCTATTGATGATATAAAGGTGACTGTTTTGTCTTCCTGGCAGTACCTTCTCTGAGACAGAGAACCTCTTTAAAGCAACGTGTTGATGCCTCAGAGGTGTCTGTCTGTCCTGCAGCAGAGATCTTAAACACATCACATTGTGACATGTCCCGAAAGCAGGTGGAAGGGATTGAAAAGTCATTATGAAACAGAGAGTGAATCCCTTTTGTTGAGAAAAAGGAGCAGCTGATCCTTAGCAGATCAGACTTAAATTCCTCTGACATAAATCGGGAGACTACAGTTTCGAGTCCCTTGCTCTGTCGCTTTGTCTAATAATTCCTTTTCAAATTAAACGCTTAGTCATTGATGGAATCCCCCGGAGCAAGGAAAATAATCTGACAACATGACCTGACTGAGTTGAGTTATATAAAATAAGAGCATTCTTCTCTGTGTTACCCTGCATTATGTGAATTGAACACATCACAACAATGAGTCAGTGTTTAGAAAGTGATTTAAGCAGGACACTGCTCTCTCTGATACAATGGTAAGGTATTCTGGATAGATCATTACCTGTAATGGCAGCTAGGTACCTCTGCAGAGTTTATTAATGCTGTTAGGACAATATGAATGTGATGAATCCATTTAAAATGTGGATCTGCCTGCCTGCCACCCTCGACATGCATGTTGTTTCACAACACTTATTAGATCCCAGCTACTGTCATATACAGAAACAATAAGGAGAGTGAGGCGACTGCTCCACCCAACCCTTTACATTGCAGTCTTTTACATTTCTTTTGTCTTATTTGAGACAAGACTAGTATCACTGTAACAGACTGAAATTTGAAAACACAACGACTTTTTGCACAATGTAAACAAAAAAACTGAGAAATCCTCAACTGGATTATCTATAAAGTTTTGACTCTCATGCATTTGTTATGTTATTCAAACTGGCACTGAACCTCTGCACTCACCACCTGACCTGGCTTATTCCTCTTCAAAGTTGGTCAAGATAGGACATAACATTGGCAGTAAATATAACATGTAAAGAGATGAGCCTACAGCACAGTAGATACACTACACATTCACAGTGCAGACCAGCATACTAATTCACTGCTGATGTTTTGTTCAGCCCAGCCTGGGTGTGACTCTTGAGAAGCTGTCTGCTTAGCGAAATATATTTTAAAAAAGAAACGCTACAGCCTTCCACAAAACTCTCTCCAGATGTCATCAGAATTTATGTCTGTAATTACCTTTTTTTAAAATAATATAGAGAAGGCTGACTGCAGACATATTAGACCAGTAATGCTGCCAAAAGCACCAGCGTGCTTGCCAAGCCGGCCCTTTCTGATGTTGTCGTGTTTGTTTTCTGGCTGGTGCTTTCTTAGTGTTTTTTTGTTTTTAAGAATGTTCCAGGTCTAGTCTTGTGGCTGGTCCTTATTTTCCTGGTGTTCAGTCCCCTCGCGTGATACCATTCTACTCTGGTAGCGAATCATTTCTCTGGGCTGGGCTTGCTAACCAGACTGCAGTCATCTGTAGCCTTGCCAATGCCTGAAGGTTCATAGTTAAGTGGTTCAATAGATGCATATCAATGCGATTCTCTGAAAGTAGCTGTCTTAGACTGGCTTCCTCGTAAACCAGGTAAGCACACCACATCCAGTCTGCTACCAACAATGCACTCCTCTGACCATTACACATCTTACACAAGCAAATGGACTCCAGTCTGTATTATTTACTTAAAGGATACATTGTAGAAGCCAATAGTTTACATTGGCAAGTGGCAATTCGCACATGTGAGGCCTTCACAGGAACATACTGTAAACACTCTAAGAGAAACAAGTAATATGTTTCACATGCAGTGGAGGGTGATTGACAGAACCCAATGCCACACTGTGGGGAAGGCTGGCGTTTACACACTCGGTACTGGGTTTGCATATTCTGAGAGTGTGAATAACACTGTTACAATAAACAGCATGTTCTTTGTCAGTGGTTTCTACCTGGAAATGTTTTTTTTTTTTACATCTAAATATAATCACTGCTATTTTGCAATCACACTTAACTGAAAGGTCAAAACTCTGGTTTGTTTGTTAATAAATTGGTGTGAAGATTGTGGATTCACCCATTTGCTTTTTCTCTATCCAAACATGCATGAAGCATGGCTGAATATGGCTTGGTGGTCATCACATAGATTCTGGCCTTTTTGTGTTTTCCTCAATGTATATGCAATGTGAGGTTGTGCTTTACCAAGCTTTGAAGTCTCAAGTAGTTACTGTGTGTTATTTTGTGCATTGTATTGTGAATATTTCTCTGTGTTAGTTAGTAATCCCTGATCTGGTATGAGTGCTGGGCTTCTCTGTGCGTCACACGTCTGTCCTTGAGAAGAGCCAGCCAGCAGAGCTGTGCTCAGCATCACTCAAAGCTCATCAATATTTGTCTTGCTTCAGGCAGCAACGCCAGGGCTGGGGTGCTGCTTGGCAGTCCATGCATTCTGTCTGTGAGTCCATCTGGTGGCTTCTTGTGTCCATCTGACTGCATATGCAAGGGAAAGCTTTCCTTACTTTGTCAGCATAGACTCCGGTTCAAAAGCCATATTATTTAATACATGTGCTTTCTTCAAAATGATCAAATAATACTACTGGAAGGTCAGATGTTTTTGGTGCTCCCCAGCCAGTGAACCAAAAAAAGAAACTTTTTTATTTTTAAAATCTTTTGGTATATTCTGTTCTCTAAAGTAGTAGTGCACCTTTTTTTTTTGTCAAAAAATATTTTATTTAGTTAGTTTTTGTCATTTTCTTTTGTTCTCTCCCTGCTTGTTTTCAAGCGCAGGAGGGACATTTCTTTGTTCTCTGTGTTTATTTTATTTGTTTCTCTTTTTAAACACACTTTGTTTCATTATAATTTATTTTTACTTTAAAGACATTTGTATTTTGTTTTTCTTCCTTTTACTTGGAAAAATTGAATTAGTTTAAACCTTGTGCAGAGTTGGGGAGGGGCAGGCAATTAAAAACAGGCTGTGTGCTTTCGTGCAGTTTGAGGAGTGAGAGTGCACGTTCTCTTTGTTGTTCTGCCCTTTTTATTTTTTGTTTGTTTTTTGCTGTTGTTTTTTTTCTCTCTGCTTTTTATCACATTTGTTTAAAAGAGAAAAATAAATAAAGAATGCATATTTATTTTCTTTCTCTAGTGATGTTTGCATTGCAGGTGGTTTGTCTTGTTTTGTGTGCAGTCCTGCGCTGGTGATTTTTGCAGTGCGGGTGGGTTGTCTTGTTTTGTGTGCAGTCCTGCGCTGGTGATTTTTGCAGTGCGGGTGGGTTGTCTTGTTTTGTGTGCAGTCCTGCGCTGGTGATTTTTGCAGTGCGGGTGGTTTGTCTTGTTTTGTGTGCAGTCCTGCGCTGGTGATTTTTGCAGTGCGGGTGGGTTGTCTTGTTTTGTGTGCAGTCCTGCGCTGGTGATTTTTGCAGTGCGGGTGGGTTGTCTTGTTTTGTGTGCAGTCCTGCGCTGGTGATTTTTGCAGTGCGGGTGGGTTGTCTTGTTTTGTCCACAGTCCTGCGCTGGTGATTTTTGCATTGCGGGTGGGTTGTCTTGTTTTGTGTGCAGTCCTGCGCTGGTGATTTTTGCATTGCGGGTGGTTTGTCTTGTTTTGTGTGCAGTCCTGCGCTGGTGATTTTTGCAGTGCGGGTGGTTTGTCTTGTTTTGTGTGCAGTCCTGCGCTGGTGATTTTTGCAGTGCGGGTGGGTTGTCTTGTTTTGTGTGCAGTCCTGCGCTGGTGATTTTTGCAGTGCGGGTGGGTTGTCTTGTTTTGTGTGCAGTCCTGCGCTGGTGATTTTTGCAGTGCGGGTGGGTTGTCTTGTTTTATGTGCAGTCCTGCGCTGGTGATTTTTGCATTGTGGGTGGGTTGTCTTGTTTTGTGTGCAGTCCTGCGCTGGTGATTTTTGCAGTGCGGGTGGGTTGTCTTGTTTTGTGTGCAGTCCTGTGCTTGTGATTGTTGCAGTGCGGGTGGGTTGTCTGACTTTTTGTTTTGTATTTATTATTATAACAAAACAAAAAAAAAACCTACACAGCCCCCAAAAAGATGGGCACAGGTGCCTGCAGATAATGCAGCTCCCTTGAAAATATAACAAGGAGACACAGGGTCACTTGACAGCTGGAGTAGTCTCTAATACAGATATTTAAATAGGACTAATAATAATACTAATTAACAACAGACTTACAGCACACTAGAGTGGCCCTTTAGTAGCATTTCAAAAATATATCATGCGACAACAACAACAACAACAACAATAATAATAACCCCTTCCTTTCCACTTCTTTCCTTAGTGCCAGGAAACCTGGGCTGCTTCAAGGACAGTGGGGACCCTCCTGCACTGACAGGCAGCAGCGAGACTTCGAACAAACTAACCATTCAGAACTGCATCAGTTTCTGCAGAAGCAAAAGATACAAGGTAAATAGAATTCTGTTGGATCTACCAGTCAGCCAAACTGAGTGTATTTTTTTTTTAAACAAAACAATGTAACCATTAACCTTCACAGACCTCCCACTGTAAGAGCTTTAACTTTTCTTGGAAAAAAAACAAGCATATGGTATCCAGACGTTCACTGTAACCTAGTGATTAAGCTGAGAGAAATGAACTGCACAATACTCACTATGTGGGTAGACTTCAGTCACTAGTCAATTTGAAAATGTCCCTGAACCTCTACAGACACCTAGAAGAATGCAAGTGTCCAGCTGTTCTAAGTAAATAATATTTTACTTACTTAGCGCCTCCGTAATGGTACAAATCACAGCATTTTGTTAATATAGTTTATTTTATAGAACAGTTACTTACTGTGTTCGCTGTACAGTTGTTTCCACCTGGTGGTGGTGATGTAAATGTGACTCCCTGCAGCTTGCAGGGATGGAGTCCGGCTATGCCTGTTTCTGTGGGAACGATCCAGACTACCGGCGACAAGGGGAGGCTGCCAGCACAGAGTGCAACCACGTGTGCTTCGGGGACCATACCCAGCCCTGCGGAGGAGATGGGAGAGTCATCATCTTCGACAGTGAGTCTCAAACACCGACACCCTCGACTCCTCATTCATAAAACATTACAACGGTGCAGGAATATACTTTCACACGTACCTGCTGACATGCATTTTACAAACTGAATGAGCTGTTCTTTAATAAAAAAATGTTCAGGCATTGTAGTGTTGTTAGTTGATCTATTAAATGTGTAATCGGTTGCCCTTCTCAAGTGTGAAATGTTCACTGGTAGTCAGGGTTTTAAAAAAGATCGTATTATCTCTGTCTGCTTGTTTCTCAGCACTGGTAGGGGCTTGTGGAGGAAACTATAGCAGCCAGACGGGAGTGATTTACTCCCCGGATTTCCCAGATAAGTATGGGAACAGTCGGGTGTGCTACTGGACCATCCAGGTTCCAGGTTCATCGCTGATCCTCTTCAACTTCACGTTCTTCGATGTCAGGGACCCCTCGGACATGGTGGAGCTGCTGGATGGGCACACCAATCAGGTGGAGGCTCGGTTCGATGGCAGCAACCCCCCACAGCGTGCTGTCAATGTTTCATCCGACTTCGTCATCTTGTACTTTTACTCTGATCGGACCAACCATGCCCAAGGATTTGCAATGTTATACCAAGGTAAGCCTTACAATTTGCAAAAAAAATGTGACTTGAATAGCAATCTCTGGGATCAAGATGTCTAACCCCAGAGAGAGAAGTGCTAGTGTGAGTGTAATCTTTGAGTGCCACTGAAGGTACGGTAGTAAAGAGCTCTGAAAATTTAAAAAAAGGATAGTTGAATCCAAAGTGAACAGGAATCCTGTTTTTACAATCATACTGTCTTTATGAGGGATTAATCATTTCTGAATTAATCTGCATTCAAGCATTCAATCAGCAACACAATCACACAAGGGTTTATTCAATTCACATCAATGGAGGCAGATGTAAATAGAGTCACTGTTTAGATGTTTAATATGGGCACCTTTGTGTACTAAGGTTATAAGCTACTTTGGTATAGCTCAATCCAATAGTCTACAGGAAAATATCACCATCTCTTGAGTACAGGCTGTTTGTCATGTCTAATATGTTGTACTTATGATAGTTATAATAGCACACAACAATAAGACCATTAGGTCTCAATCCTGAAATTCTAGGTGATGCAAAACCTTTAGCCAGAGCTGTACTACCCCCCCCCCCCCCCCCCCCCCCCCCCCCCGGTTAAAATAACAGTGAATACAAACTCTGTAATGTATACAAGAATTAGTATAGATTAGCAGAGTATTGTTAATTATGAATGTGGGACTGTTTACGTTAATGAGGATAACTCTTGTCATTGTAAAGGATAATGGAAAGCCCATTCACTGAAGCATAAAGAAATGAACCCACTTGAAAAGATTTATCAGGCTTTTAGGGAATAATATGATTTGGATAGAAATCAGTCATTTATAATCTCATGATACATATTGGCTTCTAAATTGTCTAGGTTCTTTCTAGTTAAAGTGCTGTGGATTGAATTCCTAGTTCAAATAAATGTTTGAAAAGTATAAATACCAACTTTGAAGATCTGGCATATGCCTGCCAGCAGCGATCACTGATAAAACAAGTCAGTGTATCTGTGTAATTAAGCTAAATATTTAACATGCGTTTACTTCTTTTAATGGAATGTCAGAACTTGCATTTCAATTACACTAATTGCACCCTTCTAATTAGGATTTAGAGAAAGCACATGTTTTTGTGTTACAGGGCAGTGCATACAGATGGTGGAGAACCATGGGAATGTAATCAACCATTATATCAAATTATTTTCAGATTCGTTTCAACTCTGTTAAGTAAAGACTTATTCTCAAAAAAAGGTTTGCTTTAACCTACTTCTTATGAACGCTAAAAATAATTGTTGACTACAATGAACTGAGGGAGGAAAGCACTAGTAGGGTGTATCCTTGCATGTGGGTGTCATAGTCGGATCTGAGGCGTTGCCATCACACAAGTGCTAGTGGATGTTTTAAGTTGTCCTTGTGTAGGTTTGAGATTTTGGTTCAGTCTTCTAAATCATCACTCTTCAGCTGAATTCAGAGTTTACCTTTCACAAATGTCCATGGATTCTGGTTGAAAATAGAGTTTCTTATTCAACAGTTTAAAAATAGGTACAATCGAGAGTTGATAAGTTGATAAGTCAATGAAAGTGATGGACAATTGTCCTCTCTGTTGACCATACTGTCATAGACAGAGCCCAGTTTAGTTTGTATTGTACTTCAAACCTCGTCTTGTGTTGACAGCTATGAAGGCTCAGGCACCGAAAGTGATCGAGGAGAGGATCAATCACACTGAGTCGGAAGTGATAACTGAGGGCTCCAATCTGAGTTTGAATTCTGGAAGATCCTCACAGATCTTTTATGTCATTACTTCCAGCCCCAGCAAACAGGATCACCCCATGCCAGGTCAGTCGCTGCTCCTGCCAGCTGTGCTCACAGGGGGGTTTGTTTTACACGTTTTATGCAGGGTTAAACATACCGGTTCCTGGCCACCACGGGCAGCAATACCTTGTTCCATACTTGCTGGGTGTTTGCTGCAATCATTAAAGGGAAGCATGAAGTAAGTCGGATAAGACAGGTGCAAGATTCAGCATCTCTTTGTCATTGTTTGCTGATACATTACTTACATTCTAATAGAGGTATTATGAGTTATATTTTTTGTTTTATTGTTGCTGCAGTGTGGACTATCTATGCCTTGGCTACACTTCTAATCCTGACTGCCATAGCGATGGTTGCAAAGATGCTTCTACATGTAACTGTTAGGTAAGTATTGACACTGCCAGATACGTTTCCAAGTGGATAGCTATGGCAACTAAACACACATTTCTACAATGAAGAGTTTAGTTTTTTTTTTTTTTTTTTTTTTTAAAGTGCAGGGTATTCAGTTGCTTGGCTTAAAATGGTGTATAGAATATTACATACATACTTTTTTTTTATTATAAAGAGGTAACCTATCCCCATATGAGAGAAGGCAAGAAATTGTGTTTCTGTTTCAACCCAATGGTAATGAGAATTTTTTAGGTAACTAGTCCCTCATAAACTATATCCATTAGCTGTACCATCTGGTCTGCATGCTCACGTTTAATTGATTCAGTTCTTCATTTATAATGTACAAATCTGTGTTAAATTTTTCCTTGCCACTCTTATTTAACAATTGGGCTTCTGTGTTTCAGATCACCACCAATCACCAGCTCCGAAGACTGCAACCAAAATACATCATCCGAACCCTGGATCATCTTTTACAGGCCTTCCACCATCTCCTTCTTCAAGAAAAAGCTAAAGGACCATCATGGAGATCTCAGTCCCCTCGTCGGCAACTAAGCGCTGGAGAAACCTGGAGGAATGCTCTCCACAAGGACAGAAACAGCACGGCAGAATAGAGGACATATCTACCAGACTGGTAGCCATCAGCATCAACCGTACACCCAATCAACTGAATGACTGAACAATCTTTGGTCAGGCATGTGGGAATCGGTGCTCAATCATGTTTTCTAGAACAAAGGCATTTGTTACAGTGGTGGTATCGCTGCTAGACGTCATGCTTCCTTTATTACAGTTGCCTTTGAATTTATGTGCCTTAAACTCTTGAGGGACATGCATGGTTTCCCAGGGTCAAACGGAGCACTTACCACAATACACCAGAGGCTGATGGATTTGAACAGAGCAGTTAAGAGAGAACTCTTCCCATAGCTACAGAACTTCTCATGGTTCATCATACAGCCAGTAGCATGCAGCACTCCAGGAAACAAGAAAATAGAAAGAGCTGGAATCCATTAAAACAGCATACTTAACAACAGCAAGTTGGGATCAGTGGACAACACAAGGGTCATTGCCATTGTTCTTACCCAAACATCCAGTTGGGATTTGCCAGTTGTCAGATGGTCTGTGTTTGGTTTGTTCTTATGTGTTATAGGTCCAGTAGTTTAGCAGCAGCAAATGCCTTTCATCTCAGCTGGGCACAGACTGTAGTGCCAAATGGATACAATTAGAGAATTCTCAACAAATAACAAGCTTTTCCCCTCTCTGGAACTACAGGCAGTGTATGTGACCATGGTTGTTCTTGTCTTTGTTTAAGAGACTGACATTTAGAACAACCTTAGATCTTATCTAGACACATTTCATTATTTCTTTGTAACTGCTGGGAAGTGTAAGCATTTTGCTTAAACTACTTCAAGTGCCTTGAGGATAATAATAAAGCAGATGGTACCAGAGAGGAAATGGCTTCAACAATAATAGACGTGGGATTTTAGGGAGCTGCCCTTTAATTTGCTTCGCAAAAGCCAAGGACTGCAAAACTTGGTCATCACGTCAGTGAAAAATCAAATGCAGTTGATCTGCAAAATGCATTTAAATTAAGAGAACGACTCTAGTGGATGTAAGAAAAATACAATTATGTAGTGCATCTGTAGCATGATTCGAGGAATGGAGGAAGAACAAATCATATCAACAGAGTGACTTTTTATTTCGCTGTACCTTCTTTTCTAAAGGCCATGGCGCCTTGACAATGGCAAATAACCATGTCATCCGTTGACTGGGATGTATTTCCATGTGTACCTTCAAATGATTCATTCAAAGAATCAATTTTTTTCACCAATTATGGTTTGTATTTCCGGCCATCCCCAATTTGGTTATGCCCAATCGTAGCATTTTACTGAACTCTAGAATCTCAGGACAGATCGTGCCAGTAGAATATTCTATTATGGTTTATTATTGTAAAGGCTGGTATTGCTTTGAGGCGAATACCCTGGAAATGCTGATCTCAATTCTAACATGACACTGACACGGTCGATTGGCACTGGACTATAAAGACAGGACCTCTGAGAAAATTATCGGGGATAAAAAGAAATGGGCGATTCGCACAGGACTACATCTCACCGATGTCTGAATTCCAAGGCCACCTGTTTATAAACTGATCTTTAGTTCCGTGCGGGTCAGGCTTGTGTAGTACTTCTTACATCCACTAGAGTGTCACAGGGGGTTAGAGGTCACACTCCAGGGGTTCTTGAAGGTTAGACTTAATTCCGAGAGGCACACTGAGGCTACAGGGGATGTGATGACTGAAAATTATACAGTGAATCTAAACAAGGCGAATACTGTAGTGAAAATCACGCTGATATTTTATTCACACACAGTAACTCTTTTACAGCACTTGAATTATATTTTATCTACACTGTGACATCACAAGGACTGCATTTTAAACACAGTCCAATAGTCTGCAGTTTTATTTTGCAATACTAAATTGTTGATTTTTTTTTTTTTTTTTGTAAATAGCTGGAGAAAGTCAACAAGGTGCTGAATTGCATTGACAAATCAAACAGGACGATATAATATGTCATTGTTCCCAAGGGTAATATTACTGCCCTGGAAAGGGTAAAACAACAAGGATAGTCTATCAGGATCTCATTTAGGACAAACAATTTCTTATTCCTGGTACAAACCAGGAGGCTTTCAGCTGACTTCAGTGATGACTTGAAAATGATTGCTAAACTAGTCAAACAGTTCACCCTGCCAAACTGTATGAGCTTCTTGGATATCAGAGTGCCGTAGGGATATGGGTGTACAACCTTATTGTTCATAACACCTTGTAGGATATTGTTTAAGCACAAATACTATCAAGAGAAAACACTACATGCACAGCAGTTAGCATCATTCAATGCAATGTAGGAAATCTTGCAAAAAAGTAGATGGTTCACAATTTCAGAATGTGGATAGCTATGGCAAAAAAGTAGATGGTTCACAATTTCAGAATGTGGATAGCTATGGCAAAAAAGTAGATGGTTCACAATTTCAGAATGTTGATAGCTGTGGCAAAAAAGTAGATGGATCACAATTTCAGAATTCTGCAGAGCAGAAAAGCACAGTGTTTACGACATGCTGAAACCGTGTAGATCTCACTGATGCCTTCAGTAATGAGATCCAGCCACAAGCTATGAAAAGAGGAGAATTTCAGACTCGGATTACATCTGTAAAATCTCAGAAACCCATGCTAAGCTTTAAAGGCTGATAAAACCTGCAGTTGGCACATAATTGCGTTATCAAGACCTGTTTTCAAGCAAAGAAACACCAATGGGTCCTATTTTCAAGAAACTGTACATTTTCTGAAAGAAAATAATTTGAACACTATAAAGCGAGCAAGAACAGTAATTGAATTGCTGCTCCTGAAAGCAGTGTCGTGCTAGTTTTATATTCACAGTATCTGGTGCACTGCTAATTCATTGTGGTCACTGGTGTGACTATAAACGCCAAGGTATTTCCCGGGAGTAATACCCAACATGACGAGACAAGAATGCAAATACTTTTGAAAATGCTTCTTGGTTTTTGTGTAGCAGCTTTTGAGAGTCCCATCAAGTAACTTAGAGCGGGTGCAACAGAGGGTGCTACTAGTTCAATTAACCCACAAAAGAGGATAGAAGACGACGTTCATTTGACCCTGTGCTCGCCATTTATGTGAATTTCCAACAGCTACTGCAGCAATAGAAGAAAGATTTATTACAGATGGATTCTGAACAGGACACACTTTCAAGGACACTTGAAATGTGCAACCGCTTCTCTGAGCATGTAGTGACGGGTTAGTCCGCTGTCTTCTTGAACCCATTTGTATATGCTGCAAATCATGAAGAGCATTCCCCAAATCCTGGGGCTTAATCACTTTAGATAGGGGCCACTTTCTGACTAGTTTCGTCATCTGTAGAGGACACTGTAGGTTTAGTCTTTTCAGTTTGATATAGCCAGTTATCGTTTTCATTCAAATCTTTTTGGACATTAAATTGAGAAGGCATCATTCCAAGTCAGCAACAGCACGTTCCTCCATAAATGAAAGTTTGAAAAACGAAAAAAGATCAGTGAACAGAGTGAAAGCATTCTCCCCACAGCATGACAGCTGCGGAAACCTTGCCCCCATTGTAGTACTTCTACCGATACTGTGCATGTAAAACATGAATATAGCAATACATATGCGCTTACTAGTCACTTATATCTGTTAGCACTGTCCAGAAGTTGAGCATAGTGCTTGCTTGTCAAATTAAACCCTGTCTTTTGACCGTTTGTCAGCCAGTTCTTCATCTGGACCGTTATGTATGCATACAAAGCAGTCTGATCCAAGCCCTCCCCTCAGTTCACATAGGGTTACACTTCAACAGGAGGCCCCCTGTGCTTTTGATAATGGTTAAACAGTAGTCCTGCTCTTTCATACCAACTTCAGGTGTCATTAGAGATACATATTTTGCGTGCAACAAATGTAGAAATTTGAGTTTATAAAGCGTCTACTCTTTTTTTTTTTTTTTTTTTGGACCGAATTGTATATATAGAATTATAGTGAGAATTTTAATTTATACAGTAAATTATTCAGTTATTTTGGATGTGAATGGGATACATTTTATAAGAGTTAAGTTAAAATGTAGATTTATTTAATGTGACTGTAAAATAAACATGCATGTTTTATAATGACTGCATTTTTCCATGTGTTTTTAAAGACGCAATTGACTTGGTCTTTGGATCAGGGGACGCCCGCTGACCTTCAGTTCTCCTGTGCTGTTGTAACTGGACTTTCTAAAACAGGGAGAAAAGTGGGGAGGGGAGGGGGGATGACACACATTTAAAAAATTTATATTAATATATATATATATATATAATTCAAAAACCTTGATTATCGGAACTATAGAGCCCAAGCAGAAATAACACCAAAGGCTTCTGAAGTTTAGAAATGTCAGTATCCATATGGTCACTGCAGGGAGCTGAAATGCACAATATTTTGCAGCCCCAGGGTGCCCAGGAGTGTCCCATATGGTGCAGACCTGAATTCCAAAACAACTGGAGGCATGTGCTTTAAACTGAAACACTTGGACATGGAAATTGATCAATTAGATATGTATGACTGTAAAATACATGCATGTTTTTATTGACTGTAAAATAAACATGCATGTTTTATAATGACTGCATTTTTCCATGTGTTTTTAAAGACGCAATTGACTTGGTCTTTGGATCAGGGGACGCCCGCTGACCTTCAGTTCTCCTGTGCTGTTGTAATATATATATATATATATATATATATATATATATATATATATATATATATATATATATATATATATATATATATAGTTTGAACTTGATATCTCGGCCAAGCAAAAATAACACCAAAGGCTTCTGAAGTTTAGAAATGTCAGTATCCATATGGTCACTGCAGGGAGCTGAAATGCACAATATTTTGCAGCCCCAGGGTGCCCAGGAGTGTCCCATATGGTGCAGACCTGAATTCCAAAACAACTGGAGGCATGTGCTTTAAACTGAAACACTTGGACATGGAAATTGATCAATTAGATATGTATCCCTGACTGCCTCTTACAGGCATGTGAATCTCATGAACACATTTCTGAGTTTGAATACCTTGCTCCAGCAGCTGCTCCCCCTCCTATAGAAATAGATGCAGGCTTTTAGCCAGTGGTTATTTCTGTATTATTTTTAATCAGATTACTTTTCTAGGTAGTGGGAGAAGGGTGAATAATATCCCCCGCAGGGCCCTGTTAATCCAAAGAGATCCTCGCCATGCCACACCTCAGCACCTGCTGGGGGGGTGGAAGGCTAAGTGCTGGTGTCCCACCTCTTTACCTGTCTCTACCTGTGCAGGTACGCAGGTGGGAATGATAATACATGCCGGGGGGATCTGAATCTGACTTCACATTTAACATCTCATTCAACACATTTACTTGATTTATATATATTTTTTTATATCAATATAAACTGAAAATCATTAAAACAACTTCCCACAAGATCTACATTTGAGTCAAGAAAGCATGCAAGCATCTTATCCTGATTACATGGGTTTAAATTGGTTTTCAGTAAGCCTGTCTACCTTTGATAAGATGAAAGAGACGTGGACTCCTGAAACTTGACTTTGATGTTATAGCCTGAAAAATAAGACCCTCAGAGCCTGAATCCTATCTGCCATTCTATACTGCAGCATCTGCTGCATTTTCTCAAGCACCCCTTCAATTATGAACAATCAGACCCTCAGAGAAATGAGCACAAGCCCTGCTCTCTAATTCCCACACTATGTCCAAAGGTGATATTCCTGCAACAGAGGTGAAAGCAGCCGGGCACCAAGCCTGTAACCCGAGCCCTTCGGCCTGCCATCATGAATACCTGGAACTCTGAGAACTGTGGGACATTTGTTTCCCCCACCAAGGGCAGCGGGTACAATATCCCTCCCCGGGGACAGCAATGATCAATCATCCTTCTGTCTTCTGCAGAGAAACCCAAGATTCTCAAGGCTCTGAGCACAGGTCTCTGTGCTGGAAAAAAAAGCAACGTGATTAACTCCACAATACACCTGGTTTCTAGTGTCAACATGGGAGTCTGAGGGCAGCCAATCACATCACAGCGGGGAACAAAGGCTGCCGGATCGTGCCGAGGCGATGAGGACTTCAGAGCATGCAGTCAGACCCCTTTTCTGTGCTTGGAAATGGAACCTAATTGGAGCTCTGTAGTATCAACTAAACATTGCGCTTCAAGGACGGTGTACCTGACAAAGTCTCTGCAGTTGCAACAATATAGCTAATTCCATGAGCTTTGTGGATTGAAGTCCAAAGCAGGAATTGATAGTCAGTTCTAGGAATTCAAAGGGTTCCTGAATGTCTCGAAGTATTCTAAAGCCACAGTATAGTCTCCTATTTTTCTTTGAATTTTTTGTAAAGTGGACCTCGGAGGGGAATGCTTTCACACAATATTGACAGGATGTACTCAATGTACACCCTAGTGGAGAAACCGGTTTTATGTAGGAATGTACTGAAAATGTTGTTTATAATAATACTTGGTTTGTTTTTTCTAATAACTTTATGGACGTGGCTGGGGTTATACAAGGTAAACATCCGCCACATTGCCAAACAAAGTGTTGTAGGAGAGCAAGGAATTGCATATGGTGTGCCCAAATGGCGGAGAGCTTGCTTAGCTTTGAGTGCACTATGCTTCCTAAAGAGCACAGCTCTGCAGGTTAAAGCACTTGCCTCTGTGTACTATGCTTCTTCAAGAGCACAGCTCTGCAGGTTAAAGCACTTGCCTCTGTGCACTATGCTTCCTCAAGAGCACAGCTCTGCAGGTTAAAGCACTTGCCTCTGTGCACTATGCTTCTCTCAAGAGCACAGCTCAAGAGCACAGCTCTGCAGGTTAAAGCACTTGCCTCTGTGCACTATGCTTCTTCAAGAGCACAGCTCTCAAGAGCACAGCTCTGCAGGTTAAAGCACTTGCCTCTGTGCACTATGCTTCCTCAAGAGCACAGCTCTGCAGGTTAAAGCACTTGCCTCTGTGCACTATGCTTCCTCAAGAGCACAGCTCTGCAGGTTAAAGCACTTGCCTCTGTGCACTATGCTTCCTCAAGAGCACAGCTCTGCAGGTTAAAGCACTTGCCTCTGTGCACTATGCTTCCTCAAGAGCACAGCTCTGCAGGTTAAAGCACTTGCCTCTGTGCACTATGCTTCCTCAAGAGCACAGCTCTGCAGGTTAAAGCACTTGCCTCTGTGCACTATGCTTCCTCAAGAGCACAGCTCTGCAGGTTAAAGCACTTGCCTCTGTGCACTATGCTTCTTCAAGAGCACAGCTCTGCAGGTTAAAGTACTTGCCTCTGGGTTTGCAATTTAGAAGAGCAGTACTTTATGGAGGGGAATATAAAACTGTGAATGAGCAACACCTAGTGGACAGCAATAGAACGTCTTCTGCACTGAAAAGTGTCAAGTTCTGGAAGCAAATAGACAGGAAGGAATCGGAACAAATACAGGCAACCAGAACAACACAAAGGCTCCGCACAACTGATTCTCTCTGCTTTATCAAGAAATTGATAAATAAACACCATAGTTGTGGTTCAGGCCTTGGCTAGTGTGTTAAAACTACTATCCAGTCTCAATCTGCCCCTACATATGATACAAAGAATTAATTCAAGTACTAGTTAGTATTTTACAAGGGAGTTAAGCAGCTTTGTCCGATTTTCAAACATATTGTTTAATGTATCGTATAGACTGATACGTTTTGGCTTTGAATCTAGTTCAAGTCCAAATGAAACGAAGGCGCCCCCGGCAGTATTTCCATGCAGATTCTTCTTATGTGCATTCAGCAATATACACTTCAAAAGGAGGGATTATATTATTAAAGGCACATAAGAATTATATTAAAATGAGAATTGCAAGTGGGGGAAACATACAGTTTGCCACCTTCCTCTTCTCTCAGGCAGCAATACCCCAATCTTCCACTCTCCTCCCTGGCGGGGAGACCAGATCCCCCACTCTTAATCCTCTCCTCCCTCTTCATCTCCTGCCTACCTAACCCTTCTACTTTCCTCCCTGGCCAGGGGGGGGGCACACCCCCCCTTTCTATCCTCTCCACCCTCCACAGGGCACATCTTCACCTCCTCTATATGTGGAAACACAACCAACATCATTACTTACCTCAGGAACTTCCCTCCAGGAGTAGGACTCTAACCACCGCCTTCAGGGAGAGGTGGTCACAGGGTCAGTCTAGTGCGCCACCAGCTCCCACAGGAAAGCTGTGTTTCACACGAACTAATCTGAACCCAGTCCCCCAAGGAAGATTAGCACAGTATGTTAGTGAACTAGCTCACCGCACCAGTCTCCTTGTGACAGTCTGCCAGTCTAACCTGTATATGAGAGTCATTTTTCTTGTCAGAGATTGCACACTGCTGGAGTTGAGAATCCTGTGTCTTATTGTACAATTGCAGAGTTTCATACCACTGAAGAGAGGAGGGATTATGAAACACACACAGGGTCAATGCTATGAGTGTCTTATATATAAGCTGTGCAGCACTTCTAGCTGGTTGACTTTGTGCAAAGTTTGTTAGTGCCGAAACAATAAATGCTGGATATTTTTCTTGTCACTCTTATGAAATAAATCCCATACTATTGTACTGTCTCCACTAATTCATTATTACTGATGAAACAACAGGAGCGCCAATCCTTCCTCAACAGGCAAAGCTAGCGCTGCTGTTCAGGGGTCAACATGCCTCAGCATTACCAGCAAGCACTCGGGTGCTGGGGAGCAAAGCAGGACAAGAACCTGGATGTCTTGGCTTTGCAGGAGTTACTCGAATGTTAACAACATCCGTTTGATTACCTTCAATACAACACCAGCTCAGTGAGGCATAGCATTTCAAGGTATGTATTCTGGCAGCAATTAATCATGACAGAGGGAGCATTTGTTTTCTTTGTGGTAACAATGTCCATGATTAAGAAATATAATTAACCACCAAGACAAACAAGTAAATCTTACAAATGACTTAATGAGCAACGAATCAGGCACAAAACACAAGTCCTCATGTAAAGTGTGAGCACAAAGGAGATGTTGACAGGGTTATTTTATAATAAAAGTCAAACTGTATTGGCCTTACAGTATTGGATTAAAATACACACAAAACAGAATTAAAACATGAACGAGCAGAACTTAACAAAATAAACGGTGACTGCAGCTGATTATGGAAGGACATTTGTAACACTGTTAAAACTACATTAAAACGACATTAAATTAATTTGTAGGTGCTTTACCATCAAGCACGCATTGAATATAGTGGGTGATGGTGCTATAGCAATAAAACCATTCCCACAAATATATTGCCAAGGTCAAAGCCAGGCACACATTTGCCTAGAAATATCAGGCATCTAAGGATGCAGAATGTATGTTTCAGCGTGAATAGAATTGCAAATATAACCCTAATTGTCCAGCTGTTAACTTGGATGAAGAGGTGAACCAGAAAAACTGCCTGTGCATTACAAGCCGATCGGGTCTCTATCACAGCTGGTCTCTTTGGATCTAGTCCTTCTCATCACAGCACTGTACAGCGACCCTTCAGGAGCATCGCAAGATAGAACACACTGAAATCAAATCAAGACGAGCGATCCTATTCCTCCCCTAGCTGCACGGGCAGGCGCAGGTTCGAAGGCATCTGTCACGACATGCAAAGCACCCAGAGAGTAAGCTTTATGTTTGAAACATCACCATTGCTGTCCATAGAATGAAGCACAGTGCAGCACACAACCAAGTTAGAGGTCAGGGGTGCCAACAGTTTGGCTTTCAAAAAAAAAACGAGAGGACGTGTGAAGTGTGAATAACAGACTGATTCACAATGCTTTCACTGTATTTATTTGAAGTCTCATTTCATTGAATAATATCCATGGAAATGCTCACTGTCTCGGATAGTTGCCAAAAAAAGAAAAAAGCTAAAATCGGGCAGGTTCCATCAAGTCAGGCATGTTCTGTATTTGTGAGAATTTATTTTTGGTTATTACTTTATTAAATGAACAAATGCAAGGAACGTGGATAATGCTTCAATTGACAGATACAAATGTACAAACACTGACACCTTGTGGTTCACATGTAGTAGTACAATATTTTCAATTGTCCCTAAACAGCTTATTGCTTTAGTTGTAAACCCCTTTACAGGGCGACATGCAAATTATACATGTGTGTGTGCGTGCAGTTTATTGTTTCAATAGTGCAGGATATGTTTGCTTCTATTGTCAGTGTAACAGCAATTTCAGTTTGTATCTGTCCCTGACACTTCAAACACGTAGATGTCTGCCGATGACCAAAAGCATTCAGGTTAATGATCCCGGATTCAAGCAGCATGAGATCGGAATCTGAACCCCAACGGGCTTAGATATGTGAAAACTCAACCGGAGAGCAAGAAGCAACCAAGTTGTTTTCTTTCTAGTTTTCAAAGAATGTTCTTCAGTGATAAACTGAGCAAACCTTTGCTTCAAAATGTAATCTGCACTCTATACAAGGAAAGACAAAAGGAAAGAGTCCACGCTTGTTTTTACTTGAATAAAACTGTATTTTTACAGACCTTTGTACACTTTGTTACAAAACTGTATAGTACTAACATTTAAAAATCAGTTTTTTGGTCAGAGAATATTTAATCTTTGTGTGCAATTATTATGTATTTACAAAGTCTCATGATAGTGATTTCTCATAAAAGAAATGATTTCAATAACGCTCATACACTCTCAACATAAGACATGGCTTAAAGATAAATATATTAGTAAATAAATATTCCGAGAACATATTTCCATAAATGAAATGTGCTGTTATACATATACAGAAATATACACACATTGACTTTCTAGCCTTTCAGAAAACATAAAAAAATGGTAATGAAGGAGAAAATAAAATAACTTTTTTGTACACCATTTTTTTTTATACAATCCTTTAAGTGCTACAAACAAAAAAAGTAAAGAAATCAAAATGAAATGGTGCCTCAAGTACCCAGCACAACTGTACATTATCTAGCAGGAAGATAAGCAACAGGTCAGATCAGGTTTAGCCGGGGAGCAAACGATATACTAGTGAATTCCGGGTCACTTATAAACAGGGGGATTTCACTGGTTGTCTCTGCAGTTTGGATATATTTCATAGAAACAGTATACAAGTCCAGTATACAGTATACAAACAAGAAAGGCATATGCTGATAACACTATCAACATTGACAAGCATTTCAGAGAGACACTGTTTTCAAAATCCACCTTGGGGATCAAGCCAGAATTCATTCTCATCTTTCTAGATCAAGCCAGCATTCATCTTCATCTTTCTAGATCAAGCCAGCGTTCGTTCTCATCTTTCTGGAGCAAGCCATCATTTGTTCTCATTTTTCTAGATCAAGCCAGCGTTCACTCTCGTCTTTCTAGATCAAGCCAGCGTTCATTCTCTTCTTTCTAGATCAAGCCAGTATTTGTTCTCATTTTTTCTAGATCAAGCCAGCGTTCACTCTCGTCTTTCTAGATCATGCCAGCATTCATTCTCTTCTTTCTAGATCAAGCTAGTGTTCGTTCTCATCTTTCTTTCTTTAACTGTGGCTCTTTTTCCAACACACGAAGATCCAAAGTTGCGTTCCTATTTATTACAACAGCACAAAACATACATAAAGAAGGAATAGGAAGATTGGGGCAGCAGACTCAATTGGGTTAGAAAATATCAAAATATAGCCTATTATTAAAATTATTATTAATATTATTATTATTATTATTATTGACCATCCCCAATCATACCAGTGAAAGCACCTAGCTCAGTGAGCTTGTTCAGTACATATGGACAGGGCACTGTAACAGAACTAGACTATTCCACATCTCTGTGTGTACAATATGAATTGCTGGTTAGCTATGAAGGCCGCTGTAGCCCTGAGTGTACATGGGAAGGCCCAGACTCTCTGGAGAAAGCCTGAAGTTTGAAGTCCTGCGTGGTCCTGTTTTTAATCTCACAGCTCAGTTTACCGTTGAACCGAGGAGAGCACACCAATACGACTTGGTCTGCTAGAAGCCAAGGAGAACAGAAACGAGGACAGATGGGAGCACAGTTCCAGGCTGAAGGAAGATGTGTTGGATTTTGGAAATTCTCCATATTACCACTTTAGTGTGTTTCTTTTTTTTTTTTTTTTTCAAAACTAAAAAACAAAACAAAAAACAAAAACAAAAATATAAACCCTAAGAGCTTGAGTCTTAATAATAAAAATGAAAGCTTCCTGTATGAGTGAACTTGCACTGTCACAGGGTGGGAGCTGCTGGGCTCTCTTCCTCCAATGGGTGTGATGTTAATGACCCTGAAAGCAAAGAAAAAGGGAGGTGAATAGAGGAAAACACCTCCCAGACTAGTCTTTCTCAAATCTTTCCAGTGAGGTCTGCCTTTAACACACTTTGATTGGTTGCAACCCCTTACACAATGCACAGGAGTGGATTACACTATGTAACACAATTTTTGTTCCTGGGTAGTAAGTGTTATTTCCCAATTGCTTATGCCTCAAAAGTATAGAAAATGGCTATTATTCCCCGCAAACTTTGCTTTTGTGACCAGGACAGTGATATTTCAAAATATCACTATTTCCAATGGGAAAACGGGCAAATGTGTGTCTTTTTGTTCACATAAAGTCAGAAAAAAACAACATATGAATCCAAATTAACATGTATTTATACTAAAGTAATACAAAGATGACTACAAAAGATTTAGAAGTGAGTAGTTTTTCAAGATTTACAATTATACTGTGTTTTCTTTTTTTTTTTTTATACTGCCATTTTCTATACTTTTGAGGCATAAGCAATTAGGAAATAACACTTACTACCCAGGAACAAAAAAAATAATAATTTTTTGTTACAGTGTTATTCCTTGTACTAGGATAGAGCAACACAGAACACATAACTTTACATTGATAAATGATCCTTGTCTGTAGCTAAACACACTCAGTTTACGTAGTACATGCATCGCTGCTTTAAAGCTGCACTTTACACTAGAACTTGAAACACTCAATGAAACATTAAAAAACGTGTTCAGTCTGGTTAAAAAAAAAAAAAAAAAAAAAAAAACTCTAAAGGTACCACCTTGTGGCAGCGTTTATGAACTGCACTTTCTTTAAAAAGGATTTTAGCAAAGCATGTGTGCTGTGGTCAAACAATGTCAAAGCAATCAATTCAAAGGAAAGTTAAAAAGCAGTTACCCAGCCCCCCAAATGAGACCATGATTAATCGGGATACCAATATATCTGGTATCTGTCAAAACATATCTGTTAAAGAATCACTTGACAGACTAGCATAATGTACAGTATATGAGCAAAGGATCGATGCAGGAGCAAACTCCCAACCTAATGGCTAAATGGTTACTGTGGGTGAGCTGACCTTGGTCCTGTTGAATAGAATAACATTGACTGCTTGATGCAAGTTTTGTTTCACTGGTTGTCCTTGCTAGTTCCCCTACAGCATGCCAATAGCTAAGGGCGTTCATTGTGTTGAAGGTGACTGACTATCATGTGGATGGGAGTTAGCTTGCTGAAAAGCGGAAACATGTTGATAAGTGTGTCCTCCATAAAGGACAGGAGACCCGTGTGGTTACTGTAAACTGCGGCACTCCCCCGATTAAGAGTTCCCATGGGGCTCAGCTCTCACCTGCAGTATTCCCCTGTGCTTCATGGAAACTGGGACGTTTGTTGTGAAAAAGAGCCCTCTCCTCTTCCTCAAGGGGGTACATCCGGCTGCCGAATGTCTCCAAGGGAAAGTAAAGTTCGTTGGGCTCGCCTCGGGCCCCTGTCCTGCCCTGTCCTGCCTGAGCAGGCCCCTGACCCAGCTCACAGTCCGTGTCCTCTGGGGTGATGGGTATGTGCTGGCTCTGTGAGGAGGCGGGCTCCACGTCAGTCCATGGGTACTGGACACTCAAGGCAAAGTCCTCAGGGTAACAGCCCCCATTGTACTGGTGAACGCTTGTCTCTTCATAGAAACAGCAAGGCAGCCCTTCGGAATTCCCCGGCTCTGCCCGGCACAAGTGGTCCGTGTTAACGCTGTACAAGTTCTGAGGGGCGGAACCTAAATGGGTCCTGGGCTCCGCCCCCCGGCTGCAATGAGCCCCGCCTACAAACAAGGCCCTGCCCACCTCCATCCCTTTGCTCTCTGAGGCGACGGCAGCAGCAGCGGTGGGCGGGATCTCGAAACAGCAGCTACAGGCTGGCCCCTGCTGCCCTTCCTCAGACCCTTTCTTCCAGCCCCGGAGCTCTGGCTCAACACCCTCAAGGGCACCGTTTGAGGTAGTGGTATTGGTTTCCCTGGGTTCCAGAGAAGAGTGGCTGCTATAATTGGGCTCCAGGCTACAGCCGGATAGCTGGTCCCCTGAGAAAAATGCAGCCCTGGCCGGGGGCCGAAGGCAGTCATGGCTGGAAGAGGCAGAAGGATCGTCCTGGGGAGCAGGTGGGCAGCCAGTCCCGGCCTCGCTAGCCGCCCCCCGGCAGGGACTCCTGCTGCGGTACACGTAGGGGTCGTAATCACTGCTCAGCGAGCTACGGAAGGTGGAGCAGCTCCCATAGACCCCCTGGTTGCTCACCTCAGTGCAGTCCAGCATGGAGTCGCTGGAGGAGCAGTGGCACTGCCCCGAGCTGCTGCTGCTGCTGTCACTGCCGGGGCAGTCCGCCAGGTAGCCACTGCACACCGAGCGGTGCCCATGGTAGCAGCTGAAGCTGGAGGTACTGCCTCTCTCCCCGAGGTGGGAAGACGTGGTGGGGGCCATATGCACCACCGTGGGGAACAGCATGCCCTGCTGGAAAGCCTGGGCGGGGCCCACGTGCGGCCCGGTTCCTGGTTGGCCCTCAGTCTGCGGGTAGCTCAGACCCTGGAAGAAGTAGTGCTGGTACATGGTCTCATACTGCGAGAAGCAGGCAGGCCGAGAGAAGTTGCGCCTCTTGAAGGTGTGGGGCTGGGGGTAGGAGGGCCGGTGCTCCCCGATGCAGTGGCGGGGGTTCAGAGAGCGGTCCAGATGGATGGGCGGGTAGCTCCGGACGAAGCTGGAGGACTGCGCCGGGTACAGGCTCTGCTCCCCGTGCTGGTCCACTGTCAGGACAGTGATGGGGTTGCCGTGGGGATCCATGCTGGTCTGGGTTGGGTAGGTGATCGGGCCGGTCCTATGCACTCGCCCGGGGTAGTGTACCGGAAGAAGCACCCTCTGCTGCCGGCTGTGGGGAGGATTGCCAGGCTCCACGCAGACGGGTCCAGGGTTTCCCTTTTTCTGTTCTGTGAATGGACATAAAGATTTAATAACGGCACAGCATTACACCTGCACATTATTAATAGAGCTCAATTCAATAAAATAGAAGAACGCGTACATCTTATCATGGGAAAATGATTTATCGAACATTGAAGTTGGTTTAACTTTAGCTAATTAAATCACCTAAAACAACAAGCTGTACACGATTCCCAGAAAACAAACAAACCAAGCCAATGTGTGCGGCTCTTCAGTAAATCATGCCCGTGTAACTAAGTGGACTCACCAATGATATTGTGCCTGCAGTGTGGGCAGGTGTGATGCTGCACCAGCCATGGATCCACACACTTCTTATGAAACCTGTGAGCGCAGGGGATGACTCGGAGCTCCTGTCAAACACAACAGCAACGAGATGAAAAACGGGACACTCCCATCTTTCCCCTTTCCCATCTGCAGCATTCCTGTCTCATTTCTGAGCATGCTTCTGGCTTACCATGCTTATCACAGGCTCTCAAGCCATCTGCCGTTTCCTAAATTAGCAAATTTCCTGGGAATGACACAAGATCTTTTACCACTGTGTGCCAAGTGCTCCGCTATAGATTGCTTCTGGAGCACAGTGGATCAATTCCAATCAGAAAAAAAAAACTAACTTGGTACTTGATAGCTGACCCCTTGTATTGCACGCAGGACACTTTCCAAAATGCTACTGCTGAATAGCATTCTAAATATGTAGCAAACAATCTAGCAGTGCGAGCGCAGGGGATGTCTTTTAGAAGGCAGAGAATCAAACTCCTCGGGCAGAGTTTTTAGTTCCACTGGGTCTGATTCAATGTACTGAGGAAAACGGGTTTAAGAAATAAAGAACGTTTTTTGTTTTTTTTAAATTTGGATTTCTTATCAAAATGTTGAATCAAATGAAAAAACCTACCCCCACATTCTTTCTGTTTAATTTAAATGTTCTTAAAAACACTTTTTTTTATTATTACCCACTCAGATGGCTTCGGTTCATTTCAAAGTGGCACTAGATGTGCTTCTCTAGTCCTGGCATTCTGGTTCACAGACCAGTCAACAAACTGCCGCCTGTAGTCAGTGCCCTGGTAGAGACAGTGTTTGGCATGAGGCTCAAGGGACGAGCCCGCAAGCTCACCACAGCGACTTTCTCTCCCTTTCATCCTGCTTCTTGTTTTTTGTTTTAAATGTCATTCCACAATAAAAACAAAACACAAATAAAAGAAAGTATTTACAACGTTTCTGTGGCTCAGAATGAATTAAAAACTAGTGTTTCCAAATTTGACTTAAGTTCAAAAGCCTACACAGACGTTCTGAAGCACGCTGTTTCAACCACACCCATTCTATTTTCATATTTCCTTTGTTCAATCATATTTATATCTCATGCATTCATTATTTCTAAAGCTGCAGGCTAGTGATCACAGCATGAGGCCAAAGAACACTTCATAAAATAAACAAACTCTGGAGCTCAGGGGTCTCTTGGGAAATGCACTTTGAGATGTAACCATCACAGAATGGTCTGTGCTGAGATCCAACCACATAATAACTAATAGATGTTTATCCATGAGCCGTGCCACTTCAGATATGGTGTAATAACAGGATTTTACAAGAGGCACTGGATAGAAATGTATGTGAAAGCTTTTCAGATGAATATTGCTAGTGGAAATAAGTAAGGTAAGAGCACGGCTCCTCGGTTAGCATTCCCTTGAGGTGTTTATGTTTGTGTCCATCTCTTAGTTATTTACAGGAATCCGATCGGTCAGTCTCTCGTCACTCTAGAAGTTTAAACCCAGATTTCCATATGTAAGCTGCAACATTGTGCTCTTTATTTTTGTGCTTCACAAGATCCAAAGACTGAATGTGAATTAACAAAAACAAGTGAATTTAATCCCTCGAATGCTGCTAAAATTGTTTCATTGTGAATGTGTGTGTTGTGTGTGTGTGTGTGTGTGTGTGGGGGGGGGGGGGGGGGGGGGTCCTTTATATCTATTTGGATGTAGTCAGGTTTCCATGGAAACCAATTTAGAGTCTGGATAACAAAAAGTTAAAAAGTAAAAATAAATAAATAAATAAATAAATAAACTGTTTTTAGCATGTATTTAGGAAAACAATGCTGTTTGGGATGCCCAAGCAACAGCTTGTAGCTTACCACTAAAAGGTATGAAAAGTTGTTCAGAATTACACTGTAAAACAATCTAAAAGAAGGCTGTGCAGATGTGAAAGGGGAGGGGAGACAGAGATCATGTCTATTTACTAGCATGTGACAGTGTAACATGTCCCTCAAATAATGAGAAAGATGGGACGTGTGATCGGGACCCTTTCCTCTGCTTTCAAGGAAGAACAGATTGAGCACAGCCAAAAGCAACGCTTTGGGATGTGGCAGTTTTCTTCTGAAAACATGGAGCCAACTTCAGAGCTTGCCAGCGTGGCTTCTAGAGGCTCAGAGACCCGCTGAGCGACTCTTCCTGTTGTAATTTTGTTACTTTTTTCAGCTCTTTGATGAGATTCGTTCCTTTTATGTTTCCTCTCTGCTGTCGCTTTCCTTTTCTTTGTTGCATTTTTTTTTTTTTTTGGACCATGACAACACCAGACCACAAAAAGAACACAAGTTCTATGAACGACAGCTGCCTGGCCATCAAACCGGTCCACAGAAGAAAAATAACAGTCAACATCGCCAATGCATGGACTCGTGGGATATTCCGTTTATGGGTCAGCGTCGTCATAAACACACTGCTTATACCAGTTACTATCACTTTAACTGCTGTATTTCAAAGATGAATGCTGGGATTATTTTGTAAAATGTATTTCTCCAGGCAGAATAGCACGTGTCCTCCCTACCTCTCCGTCAATGTATTTCTCCAGGCAGATGGCACAGTCGGCAGTGGAGCTGCTGGTCAGTGTGTCCGAGGCGCTGCAGCTCCCCTCTCGATGAACTTTGCTCTTTGACTTAAACTTTCTTGTTTCCATCTTTTCCAGTGCCTGGATAGCCATTCTGTTCATGGAACTCTGCATCACAAAACAAAACAAACCTTCAAAACACTGGTTAAAAAAATCCATCCGATTACAATATTATTTCATAGTTATTACAAGCTAAGCATCCTTTCAAGGTTCGTCACAAATACTGCTTATGTTCCACACTCCTGTGCAGAAACTCGCGCAACTACAGAAACAAAATCAGCAGAGACAGTGTGTAGATGAGTATCAGGATTATCAGACGTCCTTCAAAGCCAATACTGTGGTTCCTTTATACAATTAAACTCAAAGAGCGGCTGTATTTGTACCCAGGCCACCTCTTCTCAGTAAGACACACATTCATGTTCTTGATGGTCTTCAGAAGCCTTACCTGATTCCGACGCTGCTTTAACTTGATCTTGATGAGGAGAACCAGGCAGACCAGTGACACCACCACGAAGAAGGCCAGGAAGATCCCCATGTCGAAATACTCTGTGGGTTGCTGGTGAAGAGAACAGGGGACTGCTTGATTTGCTGCTTTGGTCTTTCAAGTCAGGTGTTTATGAACTCAGAGCTCACAAAATACACAGGGTCAAGATCAGAGAAAAACAGTGGGGGGAGTAATGCAGCACTCACAGAACTGATGCCACTGCTGCACAATCCGGGCCTGAGGAACTGCTCAGTCTAGTGGTCAGTCTGTTGGTCAGTCTACGACAAAGAGTAGTATAGTAGGTTGAATGGTGTGGTGCTTTGGAAGAGCTTGCGCAGTGCTGATTGGTGTGTTCTGCAATGTGCAGGATTTTAAACCAGGGGTGAAGGCAAGTGCATTAATCCACTCATCACCAACAGGCAAGCGAGATCATTAAGGGAGGAGTAAAGATTGCAGGACTTATTAATATGGTTTTATTATTATTATCGTGACTGTTTGAGTGTGTGTGCTGCAACCACAGTGGATCGAAGTGTGTGTGTGTGTGTGTGTTTGTGTGTGCGCGTGCGTGCGTGCGTGCGTGTGTGTGCGCGTGTGTGTGTTTGTGTGTGTGTGTGCGTGTGTGTGTGCTGTGTGTGTGTGTGTGTGTGCGTGTGTGTGTGTGTGTGTGTGCGTGTGCGTGTGTGTGTGCGTGCGTGCGTGCGTGTGTGTGTGCGTGCGTGCGTGTGTGTGTGCGTGTGTGCGTGTGTGTGCGTGCGTGTCTGTCTGTCTGTTGAATTCAAAGCTGTTGGACTTAGAGGCTCAATAATAAATTCTATATTAACAGTAGCCAGCAAGTAGCTCAGAAACAAAAAGTTTCTTAAATCGGATTTGTCAAGCTAATCCAGCTAATGCGCTCCCTGTGAGCCTTCTAAAAAAATTAACTGAACAGCAGCGGCGCCAGCAATACTTTTCCTTGCTAGAACACCAACACTGGCCCAGGAATGATGCACAAGTAATAAAAACAGCCTTTTAAATGCAGGTTTAAGCCTCACCAGACACCTGCATAAGATTATCACGCTGTCATCACTGCGCTTCAATTGTTGTCACAGCCATTTATTTTGGTGTTCCAGGTGGGAAATCAATTTCCACATAAATCTACTGTCAGTGTGTGTGAATTTTTATACTATCTGAAACAGTGAGACATAGCTGCCAGGCCCTCCCGATAATGTGTATCTGTCTCTGTCTAACTGCAGGGTAATGTAATAACCTGTATGCTACAGATCTGCTACTACATGAGTGATGCTGTTGTAAATATGATTTCAGATAGCTAGGGGTCAGACCATGGCAGTGCAGATGGCAAACTGCAGAAATCCATCAGCAACGCCAAACGAGACTAATCTGCATCTCCCTGTGAAGGCTTGTGTTTTCTGTATTGTATTTGCTGTATGTACTTGGCTGTGGGTATTGGGTTTATGCACAAAGTTATGCATCCCCCATCAAAGACACAGTCTCCAATACACTACAGCACCACGAAATAGCAGAACCCTATACCTCGATAACATGCACTCTGCAATCCCGTTTGCACCTCATGGGAGATGAAACAACTGCAAGCTGAGAAACAGGATTGTGGGATCAGTGTTACTGTAGCTCACAAGATATGCATCTTTGCCTATTTTTACTGTTTCTTTCAAAGCCCTGCACTATCTATATAGAGAAGGGCATTACCCTTTTACAACGATCAACAGCAACAAATGCAGTGTACATTCCTACACCTAAACGTATAGAAACAATACTTATACAACATACGGTTTTAAAGGAGAGGAAAAAAAATTATGTTAGAGAAATCCCTATAAAATCGGGTTAAGCGCGATTCCAAATTGGCCTGATGGTCTGGCAGTTTAGTAAAGTGCCCATGTGGTGTCTCTCATGGTCCTGTCTAATCGGATGCCCCAAACGTCTGCCAGCGTTCCAATTCCTGCTTGTTCCAGACCAATCAAAGGAGGCGCTGGGGGCCCCTCCCCTTTCAGAGAGTCAAGGTTCTCCCTCTGAGCGCCGTGCAAAACTTGCACAGGCAATTCCTGTCTGTTCCAAACCACTACCTTGAAAACAATTCTTTTCATCTTCAATCCTTCTTATCAATCCATCACAGGGGGCAACAGAGCCCAAGGCAAAAAGAAAACCGCATCTATCCAGACACGACTGGATTTAATAAAAGAACAAACTTTCACAACTTATATAGCCTGGCCAGGAAACAAAGGATTAATCCTGTCTGTATGAAAAAGGGTCTTCAGAAATGAAACCACAAAAGATACATAAAAAAAGCTAGATCACTGAAAAATAAAAAATAAAATAAAAATACAGGGGGAAAACCCCACCAGAATTAACATTCAGACATTTTTATATGAAGCTAGACAATTAAAAAAAAAAGATGTTTTAGCATGCTTTAACTGTTCCCTACGTTTATTTTATTCTAACCTTGCTGTGACAAAAGGGGGCAAATACTGGTCTCAAAGTTCTGGGATTTTTATACAACTTCATTCTCCCCGCTGCCTTCTTTTCTTTCCACATTCCCTGGTTTTACAAACACTGCTGACCCCTTCTAGGCAGCGTACCCTGAGAGATGACTTAAATGAGCATGCGGCCATCCTGCAGCATCAAAGAGCCTGTTTGTGTGTGTGTGTGTGCGTGTGTGTGTGTGTGTGCGTGTGTGCGTGTTTGTTTGTTTGTTCGTTTGTTTTGCAAGCTGAACATAGCCCCCGGCAACACCTCCCCACAGGCCGCCCTTACCCTTGCTTCCCAGGGAGCCAACTCTCATTAAAAGAGCAAAACAAGAAACAAAAAGCCTGCCAATGCCAGTCTACCTGTCAGATTTCAACAACTATATACATGAGTGCTTGTACAAGTTATTGTTAATATGGACTAACCGTGAGCAGTGTTAAAAACGGAAGCTAATAAAAGCACTTTGTTTTTTAGGTTCTAAACTCCTGAACAGGCACCCAAATCTTTTCTTTATTCCTGGATGTTTGGAGCAATGCAATGTGCAGATCTCTATAGAGGAGCAGTAGCTGGTACTGGATCGCTTGTGATCACTGTGCACAGTCCAGTTCTTATGCAATGTGCAGATCTCTATAGAGGAGCAGTAGCTGGTACTGGATCGCTTGTGATCACTGTGCACAGTCCAGTTCTTATGCAATGTGCAGATCTCTATAGAGGAGCAGTAGCTGGTACTGGATCGCTTGTGATCACTGTGCACAGTCCAGTTCTTATGCAATGTGCAGATCTCTATAGAGGAGCAGTAGCTGGTACTGGATCGCTTGTGATCACTGTGCACAGTTCAGTTCTTATGCAATGTGCAGATCTCTATAGAGCAGCAGTAGCTGGTACTGGATCGCTTGTGATCACTGTGCACAGTCCAGTTCTTATGCAATGTGCAGATCTCTATAGAGGAGCAGTAGCTGGTACTGGATCGCTTGTGATCACTGTGCACAGTCCAGTTCTTATGCAATGTGCAGATCTCTATAGAGGAGCAGTAGCTGGTACTGGATCGCTTGTGATCACTGTGCACAGTCCAGTTCTTATGCAATGTGCAGATCTCTATAGAGGAGCAGTAGCTGGTACTGGATCGCTTGTGATCACTGTGCACAGTCCAGTTCTTATGCAATGTGCAGATCTCTATAGAGGAGCAGTAGCTGGTACTGGATCGCTTGTGATCACTGTGCACAGTCCAGTTCTTATGCAATGTGCAGATCTCTATAGAGGAGCAGTAGCTGGTACTGGATCGCTTGTGATCACTGTGCACAGTCCAGTTCTTACCTGAGGAGGCCGGTGCTGGATCCTGGCTCTCGCCACTTTCTGCTTGTTCACAATGTTCATGAGCTTCACGGCATCCACTCCTTTCACATACACCACAGGCCTCTTGAGTGGATCCTCCGAGCCTTGGTTCAACTGCAGAGCAAAGGGCAGGCTGTTAGAAGGAGCATCGAAACAAGCAGCTGTGTGAGTGGAGCAAGCTGAATCGGATTGTGTACCAGCAACTGGTGTTGCAATGCTGCAGCACTAACTTGTCAAGGGCATTCAGTCATCATATTGCAGGGCATTTCATTTCTAGATCTGTTACGCCTTCCCACAGCTGAGCTTTAGCCAACGTGGATTAACAGAACCAAATCTGCAAAAAGGGCTGATATACTTTCCTTTTTGGACTGATATTTCCTCAAACAACGGAGAGTCTCCACATGTAATTACATACTGCATGGGGTTAGAGTGCATTCCATGTGTATTTTAACCCATCAAGCGTATTCACATTCTGTAGCATACAGTACATAAGAACAATCAATATACAGCTGTCAGAAGGATCGTTTGAAAACAGAAGTCAATCAAGAGGCAAGCTGTAAAATAGTGCTGTTGTTGTCTCGCAGTCTACTGTGTGTACACACTAAACTCTTTAATTTAAATGTAAGGAATCACAAAATACGAAAGGAAACTACTTAAGAGTCCCCAGATACCCCCTTGTGAATGATGCAGATCCACATAGTGCTGTGTTAAACCAGCCTCTTGACACTGTGCTCCTATTGTACAGGGCGCCCCAAGAGACAAGCATCACGTTTGCATCACCCTAATGAAAAACAGGTCAGAACAGACATGCTGAATTTCCAAGACTGGCACGCACACACGGTGTAGAAACTCACCTGATCAATTGCATCAGGGTTTTCAGAGACATCGAAGATGACTGCAGTGGCTCCTCTTTGGACTGCTCTTTTTGCCTGCAGAAAATGAAGTAAAAATGGTGCTCTGTTAATGCAGGTCTTTACAACAGAAGGTTACAGCACACAGTGTAAATCCCACAGTTCTGTAACAGCACAGTCCAGTTCAGCGCAACAAGACTAAAACATGAAATGTTCCTGCTGCTCTTTCCAGGTTACTGATTCAGACTCAGAGTCAGCATTCTATATGATATACTCAAGATGGCATTTCAAAGCCATGCAGATACACTGCTGAATACCATGCTATGTGAGAACTGCACTGCTTTGCAATATTCAAATTAATATGGTCTCAAAGCATCAGGTCAGATCTGTATGCCATTTGTACTTATGGACTGCAGAAAAAGTAAACCAGCGTTACAGTCTGCAAGTTTTGGCAGAAAGTTTTTGAGGTAAACACGTCCCAATCCTATCCACTAGGGGTCACTCTTTGCTTTTTTCAAACCAAGTCATTCCATCCAGACTCGTTCATTAAATTCTACTTTCACTCTCCTCAGCACAAAGTGTAATAAAGAGAGTGCCAAGAGGAACACAATGCAACATTGAACCATTATTTTCATTGCTCAGACCTAACAAACCTCTACACTGTAGTCAGGGTCATTATTCAAATGCTAAGATTACCACCCAAAGGTGACTTTCACCCACAACACTGAACTCTTTATATTCAGTTTATTTAAAAACAAAAGACAGGATCTGACAAATATTCAGGCAAAAAAAAATAAAAACTAGCTCTACCATGACTTGAGTTTTTAAACCATGGAGCAGGTTCCTGTAGCAGGCTTTCCCAGTTTCACATGGAAATACTTCAGAATGCAAACGTGAAACGGAATAGTTCAGGGGCTTATAAAGCACAGATTCATCATAATGAAGAACAGACCTGCATTATTCCATGTGCTGCTTTGTCTTTCAGGTGAGGTGTTGTTGTAAGTGACTCTGCAGCTGATGCATAGCTCACACACCCTAGTCTCGTATGTAAAGCGCCTTGTGATGCTGATCCACTATGAAAGGCGCTATATAAAAATTAAAATTATTATATATTATTATACTTCCAAAGAAGCTTGTGCAGAAGTTGAAGCACAGATCTGTATCAGCACTATAGTAACTGTATCTACAGACTGGATATATTCTATTCCCAGTTTTGTGCACATTCAGAAGGCTCCATTCCTCGACTGCAGCCAGTCTTCTAGCTTCTAGAGCTTTGGAAGCAATGTCGTGATGCAGATCATGTTCATCCTGCATTATCAACGTTCACAGCTCGATTTTGGCTTCCTCTTATTTTAATACAAAACGTTTCCAGATCAAAGGCCCTCCAAGGGACGTGCCTTCATTCTCTTATCACTTGGGTGTCAGGAGGCTGATTTTATAATGAATTTGTTACAGCATGCCTTTGAAATTAACAAGTAATACGTGCAACCACATTGTACAGATTTCCAGGACTGCAGTTTAATTTGCTGCTTGAATAAGGAATTGCAGGCTAATACTCCAGAACTGTTACGATGCTAATTGGGCGTATTTTTGTGTGTGTTCAGTAGGGTTTTGTTCTTAATATTTAAGGCTGTGGCTCGCTATCCCATGTGGTTTGGTTCTTTAGCCCAGCTTCTGAAATGTCAGGCAGTATGGAAATATGCTGTAACGTACAATGCAGCTTTTCATGAATAATTCTTTAAAATGTCATAATGCAGAGGTACTGACACTCTCTGACTGAGCAGACTGCATCTAGCTGGTAGAACGATAACAATAAAAAGTAGCAATGTCTGCTAATAGTCATCATCTTAATAACCACAAAGATGTCAGATGTGTCAATAATCCCAGCGTGCTGCAGCAAGGGATTAAACATCCAAAGTGAAGGAGAGGGGGCGGAGCTACAGGGACTACAACTGTACTGGGGAGACTTTGTGACTCCCATCCTCCCAACAAGGACTGACATGACGACACAGCAATAGAAATACATCAGTAAGAGATTACATTTTAAAAAGGTCCGCTCTGAAAAACCACTGCACTGATGCTATTGGTTCAAAGTTACGCAAAAGGTTATATTGAATAAATGATCATCATAAAGAATGAATGTTTGCTCCACTCTTTTTAATTGTATTTGACATACGTAATGATGAATAAGAAGTAGGGAGAGAGCTCCTCTACAGTACTTCACCCTGCTGGAGCCCAGCAGTTAATAATGACTAGCTCTTGCTAAGATCTTATAGAAAATCCACTTTCAGGCAGCCCCTTGATGCAGGAACTTGCCGAATGACAGCAACAATTTCCTTTAAGGCACCTACCAGGCCACCCATTGCTATTTCCTGGCTCTTTGGGTTCCTCTCCCAACACCTTTCCAACAGAGGGATTGTGTGCAGATGTGCTTGGGGGAGGGTTCAGGGATGGGTACCATTTTGTAAGCAAAATCGATATTTTTTGGCAGAGTGGAAAATCAGAGTTCCAAGTCCAAGCTGCCCTGTTCAAGGCAAATGGATGATCTGATGAGGAAGTTAAAATACTTCAATCTGTGTATTGTTTCATTCATTTAGGATTCTGCATTACTCTTCATATTTGCAACAAAGGTGTAGCCATACCCCTCTGTATAGAAAATGACTTCTTAAAATAATACTACTACTGCTGCTACTACTAATAATAATGTTTGTTCATGCGTGTGCAGGCAGGGGCTCTTGGGGGGGAATAGGGGGTGCCTGTTCTAAAGTTAGCAGCTGTAACACTACACCACTGCTCATATCCAGTACAATGAAGTTGGAGGACCCTGTTTATAACACTGTGTCTCCACTCCCCCAGCTCAGAATGACATGAATCCAAAGGCAGTGTCCCTCTCTCGCCAGGCTTTTGTTCCAGCCTGGGCTGACCTTCCAGGTTTTCTTGGCAGGACATCAAAGTGGTTAAGCCGCAAACTCTCTCACTACAGAATGCAGTCAACGCCCCTCCCCCTCTGCACACGCACGCGCGCACACTCCCTCCGTCTCCCTCTCTTTAAAACACACACACCCCTTCTTTCAGAAAGCTGAGCAGGCCACAGCCTGTGCACTTGAAGTGCTTTTTAATCTCGCACACAGAAAACTAGCAGTGTATAAACACACCTGCAGAAAGGGGGAGGGTGAGTCTGCTAGGCTGTGCCATATGGCACATTCCTTTCACACCACAATAATGAGCTGTTCCACCAGGTTATCTTCCACCCCACCCCCCCCCACCCCCCCGCTCACTCAACTTTTAAAGTTACACAAGCATGCGTTTAAAATCCAGCTCTCTCTCACTCTCTATCCGCTGGTATAATGGAGGCATTAAACTGTGATTTTATATTGCCTCCTGGCTGTTCTGTGCATTAAAAGATGAACGTGAACTTTTATAACTTATCTATTAGGGTTTGATATATTATACTGTAAATATACACATATAGGTGCCAAGGTATTATTTTCATTCTCCTGCTATGAATAAACAATGCTTACAGCGTTGTAATTAACCCTTTTCTCCCTGGATACACTTCACATTCAGTTTTTAGTAATAAAAAAGTTTCTCAAACTTGTTACTCTTGTATGACTCGACTTTAATTAGATTTAGGTATGGGGACAAGCAGCCCAACCAGACTTACTTTTGACACACAAAACTTTTACAATTTAGTTAAAAAACAAAAAAACAAAAGACTGCTGACCAATTTTTAAATCATGTTAAAAGTTTAAGAATAAATAGAGCAAGATGATTTTAAGTCTTCACTATTTATTTGCTAGAAAACCCCTTTTAGTGTCATTGCACTTTATAAAGTGTTGGGCAGTAGAGATGTAAGAATGCCCTCCAGTCCAGTAAGAACACTAATCTGCACACTATCTGAGTGTGTCCCCAAATGCTGACCTTTCTAAATCCAATAAATGGAAGCTAAGAGAGCCCTGGATTAGTGCAGTCAGTGCTGTGCTGCACACACAGGACCTACAGTAGGCCACTGCTTCACAGCCTACTGCTACACACTATGCTGGCTCACTACAGACCTCTCAGGCTCCAAACACATGTACAGACATTATTAAATCATGCTTAATAAACTCCATTGCACTGGTTAGTACTGTTAAAGACATCAACAGTTAGGACATAATGGGTGGACATACTTTAAGGTTGCATGGAATTGAGTCCCCCCTCCCCACCTTCCTACATCCCCAACTTACTCTCCCCACCTTACTCCCTTCCTCTCTTAATCCCTCCCAACCTTGTACAAAATGTAAGCAATTTTTTATACCACTTAAAAGGCCATGCAACTTGAATATTCAATTTAGAATCTTGCTAACGAGGATTCTCAGTCCTCCAGCTTCTTGCACCCAGGTAAACAGAGAGATGTTTCTAAAGGAATACAGTTTAAAAATAACTCAGCTCAACACAGCGGACTAGTCAATTGGTCCCAGTCCCAGGTCTGACCCAACATTTCTATAAAAGAAACGCAAACTATTTATTTAAGTATAATAGTTTGCAAAGCATAAGGCTGAAAGAGATAAACAATACAAATCCCTTTATGAGCAGGGAGCCACATTTCATTTCTACGTGACGAAAGTTGCATTTCTATTATTGGTTTCATTCTGGTTTGGTTTATAAAATGAAGTACTGAGAACAGAATAAGTTTACTCTCTGATGCAACAGCAAGTACAACAATCTGGACTTTGAGTGGCCTTGGTTTCAGCAAGATTAAGCTAACAATAAAAAAGAGGGGCTGTTCCCTTTGACTGTTTGGTAGCCCTCCATGGTATGGCTTGTTAAATGTTTACAAGTCAGATTTACTGGCCCCATGGTTAAAATATTTAAGATGTTAAATTGGGTTACAGAGAGGCTAAGCTCCCATTAACCTCTAAACTTACAACCACTTGTGACACAACCATCTGTGCAGAACTGAGCTGTACCCATCCAATCCCTGCAAAGGCCTGTGCGTCTGCCTAGCACAGCAAGCGATGTACAGAATAGTGGCTGTTTGAAATGAGTTCCATGGTTTCTTGTTGGTTTCCGAGTCCTGGGAGAGAAGGTGAGGTTTAGTGTGCAGAATGGAAATCAGAAGGGGTTAAAAGCAGTCATTTCTCCAGCAGTGGATCTTTAACCATCAAGCTCTGTACAGACTCTGGACTTGGTCAGTCTCCATGCTCATCCAGCCCTGCTCAGACAAGCAAGCTGATTTGTGCCAGAAGTGATAGGAGTTTGTGTGAGGACATCTGATCTGAAGGGCCACAGCCAGGAACACCAGAGCTCCTTTGAGCTGCCAAAGTAATGATGATTTCTACAGGGAACACACTTACTCAAATCACTTGAACTACGACTGCTGATTGCACCAAAGCTTATAAAACAGTCCATTCAACACACTGCAATGAAAACAGATCAATGTGGAGTGATGAAAAGGCACAACAACAACAATTACATTCAGAAAATAAAACAAAATTTTTTATTTTTATATATATATATATATATATATATATATATATATATATATATATATATATATACACACACACACACACACACACACACACACACACACACACACACACACACACACACACACACAAAGAGATATACAGAATAATCATAAACACCATAAATCAATTAAGAGCAGCAATCACTTTGACAGCCACCAGCTGAACCAATGTGATCAGAATTCCATGACTGCGATGCTCAATCAGCTAGACGTGCTCATTTCACACATGGCTCCTAAACGCAAAAGATCCAGCCCTTGTTTTGTGGATTCACAGTACTTTCATTGTGCTGAAAAGGGGCTGCTGGCTCTTTAAAAAGCTGTAAAAAGGCAAATGCTGTGACCTAGTTTGATAGTGATTCTCCCCGATGTGTGTAACACAGCAGAAGGGAACACTATCTGTGAAGGGCAGTCATGTCACTATCAATGTATACAGTGGAGTGACATCGCTTACAAAACATGACAGGAGAGTTTTTTTTATAGCCTTTTCCCCCCACAGAGGTGAAGAAAAGAGGATGGAGATAAAACAAACAAACAAACAAAAAACAAACTAACAAAACAATGACGCTTATCCTATTTAGGTAGTTCTTGGAGGCATTGTATTATATTTACAAAAGTTATTTCTAATCTTGCGCATCCCGCTGGCCAATTACACTTGCTGACACGTCCAACTGAGACGCCAATCACGCTGAAGCCTTGTGAAGTAGTGCAGAAATCATTACCGGCCAAGCACCAAGAATCTAACCAGAGAGCTGTGGAGAAAGTCCTAATGCCAGCGTGGGCTACCAGCCGTCATGGCTAAACAGACTCTTGAAGATTGATATTATTAAATAAAAAGCTGTCACAATGCCCTGGCATTGGGAGGGATACTGTACGTGTTGAGAATACAACAAAGAGCTTGAAGGGAAATGCTGCTCGCCATCAAAAGCACAAGGAATGTATTAATGAAAGACTCTTCCAGCTTTACCCCCTCCACAGGGAGAGACATGAATGCATTCCGAGGGGAGGGGCTGGCTGTTCATCATATCAGGAGCTTTTAGAAGTGTCACATTTCCACTCTGACAGGAGGATATGACAAGCTTGGAAAGTCCTGCAGGGGGGACAGAAGGGGACAGGGCACTCATTTATCCAAAAGTGTTTTTTTTTGTTTCACTTTTTATTTTATTGGAGATGTATTAATGCATTTACAAGTGGGGAGGAGGGCAGTGAACCTGTGACAGGTAATGATGGTTTTAAAGAAATTTAAAAAAAGAAAAAAGAAAAGCACTAAATGTTTACCAGTTTGTTCCTCACATGCTAGGACACGGTCACACCTGATTCAGGGCTTTAAAGACCGTCCTGTAGTCCTGACTTGGCTTGTTAAATCAGCAGGTTTCACAAAATTAATTATGTTTTTTTTTTTTTTTAAAGATTGGACGAAAAAGAATCTGCGGAATGCTGGAGTAATTATTTACCATTGCCCAGCGATTTTCCCTACATTTCCCAGGCACTGCCTGGGCTGCTGTGGACACATGGCTGACCGCAGGAGGGCTCTGATGCAGCCTTTAATGGTGGTATGGCTCCTCTCTCTGCCATGGCCCAAGCACACCATGTAATGCTGCTATTCAACTGCAATTTCACCCTGCATGTGCGGTAGGGGCATCAGCGAGGGCCACTTGGCAAGCAAAGAATCATTAAAAAAAGTGAATGGAGCCAACAGCTATGACTCTAGTTACCAGATTTCTCAGACACATGGTACGGGTATAACACAGTAACAAAGTATGTCTTTACAGTAAGAACACACTCATACTGGAGAGAAGCTGCACGCTGACCTCGTTCCTGAAGTCTTTACAGTCAGAACACATTCATACTGGAGAGAAGCTGCACGCTGACCTCGTTCCTGAAGTCTTTACAGTCAGAACACATTCATACTGGAGAGAAGCTGCACGCTGACCTCGTTCCTGAAGTCTTTACAGTCAGAACACATTCATACTGGAGAGAAGCTGCATGCTGACCTCGTTCCTGAAGTCTTTACAGTCAGAACACATTCATACTGGAGAGAAGCTGCACGCTGATCTTGTTCCTGAAGTCTTTACAGTCAGAACACATTCATACTGGAGAGAAGCTGCACGCTGACCTCGTTCCTGAAGTCTTTACAGTCAGAACACATTCATACTGGAGAGAAGCTGTACGCTGACCGCGTTTCTTCTTGTTTATATAAGTGGATGGCAATGTGCCAGGTTCTGTCTTTGTTGCAATAAGGCGACCTTGCACAATAACAGACTGCACATGTGCTCCTTAACTTATTATCAATCATCTTTGTAAGACTAACTTACCCTCCCCACCTCTATGAAAATAGCACTCGCTAGAATTCCATACTGATAAATAAGGTAAGAACATTCAATTACAGACAAGGAAATAATACAATTCACGACTGAGGAAAAAGGAATGAACAATGAACAATTACACTCAATATGCAGTTACCAACGTATTAGACAAGCTTGCAGAACAGTCATTGACAGCGACAGCACAAGGCCATTTAAAAACAGGGATTTCTGAGAGATAAATCAGCTGTTCACATGGTGGTGTTTTTTTGTAAATAAAACCTGTCATTCTCTCACTTGATGAAGCCCCATTCTGGGGCTCAGGCAGCACTATATTAATTAAGGTGTTGGAATGTGTTTTGCTTTTTCATGGAAGGGGAATTCACACTGGAGCCAAAGAAATGCCTCTGGGAGCCGTCCCCCACTGTGCCCTCTGTGGGCTGTGTTAAAAGTTCAACCGTGTTTCTTATACATGACTGAGCACAAGAAAAGTAAACAGTTTCTTAAATAATTTACATACGAGAAGGCGGTTCCAGTGTGTTTATGAAGCTTGTGTGTGCGTGTTTCTGTGTGGGGGTGTGTGTAAGTGAGTGAGTAAAGGGGTCTTGTTTTGTCCCCCTCTGGTCAAACAGGATGCAAGAAGAATAAGATAAAAATAAGCCCCAGGACCCCCTCACCCCCCTCTATGCCAATCCAAGATTCCAAAACAATTGCTAATCAGGCTGGGCAGAGACCTTAAGCTTGTAATTGATGAGGCCTGATGGAAACTAGACAGCCGGTAATGGACAACTGCTAATTAAATTTCCTCTTGCGTTTCTGGCAGTTCCGTCTTCCAGCCCTGTCCCCGTCCCGTCCCGTCCCCCCGAGCCCCCGAGCCCCCGAGCCCCCGAGCCCTTCCACCTCGTGTTCAAAGACCAAACAAACACTCTTCCTGTTTGTTTCTTTATGATAACGGACAGACCTGCTCCACCTTAAAACAGATGAATCATACTCTAACTTCGAACGATTAGGAATGATTTTAAAACACCCTGAAAAGTGGGATACACTTGGAAACGTCTGAAACAAAAAAGAATAATAATAAATAAATGCCCTTATCATTTCTTTAATAAGAAAACTCGTCAATAACAGAGTTCCTCATCAGTATAAAATCATTTGCCTACAGCAGACTGGAAAGAATTCCCAGTAAACAGATGACCTCAATAAATTGTTAAGCAAAGGACTAGTGGTCCCCATATAACCAAAAGATCACCTTACAGGGTGCAGTTCAGCAAGCAACGATACTTTGAACTGCGAGAGATGCCTTTTGGGCAAACCCTGTGATGTGATTAAATGTGCACATCAAATAAGCACATAATCTACTGGAATGTGCTTGATAGCAGCGTTTTCAAAAGCCTTTTTTGTTCAAAAAGAACATTGCTTGCACTGCAATTAACATTACACCAGTACAGGCACAACTAAGAAAGAATGTTTTTTAATCATTCCTGTTATTAGAAATAAAATCTCGTTTGAAAAACATATATTTATTCCTGCCCGCTAAAACAACCATGCATAGAAACCTCGGCGATGATATCAACTTTAATTGTAAAAATAAATACAGATTAAAAAGGGCAACTTTGTAAAGGTGTGCATTGTCTCCAATGCCTCTACATTAACAGGAGAGGTTACTTATTAACAGATCACAGGCTTTCATCTGTTAGTGTACAGTTCAGAAGCTACTATGCCAACATCGATCCAGGCTGCGATTACAATCCAACTTTCAATTAATAAGCCCAGCAACTGAAAGAAAATCCCCGAACTCCTGCAATTCACAGCTGGCAAGAGTTCTCTTCAGCAGGCAACGTATAAAATAACAGACAGATCTTTAATACAGATCTTAATCCAGATCAAAGACTGCACTGTTATTTCTGTAACTCTTGACAGCAGTGCCAGTGCAGTCCAGCTGCATTACAGTGTAGTTTCACTGCTTTTAATGAACTCTCCCTATCACCGTGAATCCTACTATATCTGACACTTGCATACTGTTTAATTATAATGCAATGCCATCATAAAACTACACTATAAACAAAACAGCCCAGGGTTCTGATACAGTATTTTAAACTGATAGAGTACTGCAAAAAGAATGAGCCATTAATATGATGCAAAAAGATAGAGATTCAGTGTATCCAAAACGGTCACAGGTCGTCACACAGTACAGCCGTGACTCAAAAGAAGGAGAACTTTGATAAAGCAGCAACTCTAAAAGTCTATTTTTGGTCCTAATTTAATATATGAAACAGTGACGGCAGTAGACTGAATTGACCTGTAAATGTGTTTTAAAGGTACAATTTCAGGTACTACAGGTGACTCCCAGCAACCTTGAATACATGCAGAATGAAACTAATGCAAATGTCTCTACGAGAGGCATGTATGAATGTATATGAATACCATGGAGACAGATAGTAAACCCTCTTTTAGACAGGATTCTTGTCTGCGCTGCTGTAAAAGTGAAGGGTTCCTTGTTGAGATGTGTGCAGCCCCTCAGGGGTTAACAGCTCCCAGGAAAGAGGACACTTCCAGAGGCAGCGTCCTGGCCAGCTGCTGAGAGCCCAGGGAGAGCTCTCCCTTCCAGGAGCAGATTCCATTACAAAGGACATGGAGCCTCTTTCATGCAAGCACAGACAGAGCGTCCCGGACTGCTTCAGGGGAGAAGATTAGGAGAATAAGAAGGTAGGCTGTATCCCCCTTTAATTAGGGGCTCCAAATTGCCTGCTATAATTATACAACTTGAATGCTCAAATGCAATTCTTTTTTTCTGTAAAAATTGTCTTTGTGTCAAACTATTATCGGCTTAACATCTGTTTGTTTATCTAGCACAGAATGGAGTCTAAATAACATATAGAAGGTATCGCTATGGAAATAGTCGATTCAATGGAGGGGGCAATGTGGTTCTGGAGTTGTGTGTGGGGTGTTTTTTCACAATCCAGACAGTTTCAATGGATTCATTATAGATCTTTAAAAAAAAAAAATCTATAAAAAAAGCCAACTTGTTTCAAGTCTACTTTGCAGCTGGCAGGAGTTCATCACAGAGGCAACAACATATAAAAAGGAGACAATGAGATCAAAGGATTATTATTAAATAACAATAATAATAATATAAAATAGGTGGAGCAACACTGTTCTTAAAACTAGGTGGGAAAACGAGTTGAGTCAACATAGACATTATAGTGCTTTCATAATTTTAAAACATGCTGATGTAAGTGAGGGTGGACGAGGGCCAAACAGATGCATCACCTTCTTAATTAAAAGTTTGGCAAAGGAGACTTATTCGTCGGGTAAGCCAAACACAGGTGTTTACCGCAATCCACTGAGGTTGCCTTGCCGTAGTTCTCTGCTCCACCTGACCTTTCAACAGCAACGATAAATGATCTGGGAGATCACCACAGGTGTTCCTCTGTCTAGGAGGGCGTGCAAAGGTTTTATGGTCTCCCCAGCATCATAACACTTTATTACAGCAACAATAAACAGTTATGTGAGGAATCTGTGGCTTTCAATTGGAATGAACTGCTGGAGATACTCCTGAGACACTGTTACCTCAAGCAGAATCCACATAGAATATACAAAGGCAGCAGGTCAGAGTACAAAGAAAACAAACAGTTAACCCTCGTCTGGTGTTACAAATTTTACAGGGGATTGGCTAGCATGATTAAAAAAAACAAAGGGGTGAAGGCTGGCAGAGGCGATGGAACCTCAAAGATACCTGTGAACCTGTGCAGGAAATTGTAGTTCCCTCTTAAGTACTGTTTTAGTCTTGGACACATCCTTACACTAATGAAACAGACACCATATGCCCCCCCCCTCTTTCCTAAGAGACAATAGGGTGATGTGCTACACCATGGCCCCTCCCTCCATCGTGGGACCACAAATAAAGAAAGCCCAGTTTCTCCACTATGCCAGGTGTGCTTGCGCTTTATCCTTCAATGTTCTCGCCTCTTTCTCCATGAGCTCAGGCTCCCAGGTCACAGCTGGCCTGCCCACTCCCCTCTGCATCACAAAGAGGGGCTTAAACAGGCCCCCTTCCTCTGGGGAATCCATCCCTGTGAAGCAGGTTTGCATGGAGCAGGACTCGGGATGAATGAGGCAACGCGACGGGGATTCACAGCAAGGGAGCCGGGGGAAAGACAAAGCTCCGGCCTGTGCTGAAAGCATCTCCTGCGACAACTGAAGATTGATTAAACTTCTCTCTTTATTGCCTTGCCCCCCATCTCACTCCCCCACCCATGCGCTAGCTGCTTCATCAAAGCCCTTTCCATCTCTCTGATATCATTTACAGCCGGCCGAGCTCTCAGCGAGACATCCTACAAGTGTGTGTGCATCCAGGACAGCCGACCAGATCACTGAGCAAATGTGCTTCTCAGAGAGTTTAAAAGAAAGGAAGGCGCGTTAAATATTTTATTAGAAGCCTCCTGCAAATCTTTCAGTAAAATCCTGTTGCTTTTGCACTTCAGAAGACCAGAAAAAAGAAACAAAGACGTGAGTGAGTGAGTGTGTGTCAGTGTGTCTCAGCTCATTCTGTAAACAAGTATCTGTAATAAGTCTGTGTGCACCAATCACTTCAAGACTATCTTTAAAAAGTTTACCTCAGCAGCAGCATGTTGTGCTTTTTCTTTTTTTATTCTTTTCTCTCCCCCTCTTATTTTTTTAAGCCCCATGGTTTCTTTTTATACCGAGGCCCGGGCGGCGGGGTATAATAATGGCCATTGTGTTTCCCATTGAAAGCGGAGTAATTCTACTAGGGGGGCGGCTCACTTTGAGCCACATGACATTGGGAGCTTCCCAGTGACCATGGCAACAGGCTCAGTGGGTTCCCAGCCTGGGAACCCATGATTTCATACACAGGGCCGCATGGACAAAACGCGGCCTATGGGAAGAGAAATGGACGACTCCCTGCTAGGAAAATCCGATGAGATAATATCACGCCGTTCAGGCGCACACAAATGTGAAAGGAAAACCCGAGAGGCACGACTCCCTCCTTGGATCCTGTGCTTTGGGGGTTTCAGATTTCTAGCTCTTTTGTCCGGATACCCACGGACCTATTCAAAAGCTTATCAGATCAATACATCTGAAGGTCAATCTGCCTTTTTAAAAGAGGCCAAACTGGGATGAACATGATCTTAAGCATTACTAGTTTAACACCACTACACCCCCCAAAGAATGGGAGGCTCAGATGATTCTATTTGGGACATTCATAGTAAATATATTTTAAACCAAATTGTAAATAAATGCAAGGTTGAGGTCCCTGAATCATAGCAGATTATTTCCACCAAAAAATATAAAAACTTTAAATATATACACTTTAAAATGAAAAAAAAATCTACCTTTAACGTCATCATTATCCCACTTAACCAACAATGAACCCAGCAAGGTTAAAGAAATATCTTTCCAGACTCAGCCATTAAGACCATCCATTAGCATTACAAAGGAATGCATTACATAACAGATATTAATAAATCCATCTTTAATGATAACATGCTGGCAGCTTTGAAGTCCCATTGAAACCCAGGCAGAGTTTCCATTCCCAGACCCATGGAAGCCTAAAGAGGCTGCAGCAGGGTTTATATCCCCTTCATGTACACAAGGAATCGGGCGCCTGTGCAAACGGTTTCTTCTTAAAATACATTTGAGTACGACTCAAGTAACTGACCATTGGGATGACTGGAGCCAACCCGCCAGTACATTTTAAACCGGGTTTCATGCACCTCATTGCAAAAATAAGGGTAGCATCATTTTTTATTTGTGGGACACATATGTCCCTTGTATCTTAAAGGGTTAAAAAGATATTAACAAGTTAAACATTTGAAAACGTAAGAACAAGGAGACCTTCCAATTACCCATGCTCATTCCCTGCTAACCTACTTTCCTTTTTCAGATTGTCAGTGAGATGGATTTCTACTCACAGCAGCTTGCCCACTGTTCGCTGTACCCAACCATGTCCCAGACTTCACTGGATAAACATCAGAGCTTGTACTGGAGTCACTATGTCCCAGACTTCCCTGGATACCTATCAGAGATGTACTGGAGTCACGAAAGCAACATGACCTTGCATACCTGTACAAAGGTAATTTATAAAAGAAACACACAAACAAACAAGAGGTGAAGCCATTAGCCATCCCATGCAGCACACTGAGAAGAGAAGAGCAGCCATCATCACTAATCATGGACCCACATCCCAGCTAACAGCAGGACATCCCTCTCTAAATGACCTGAACCATCACCATGAAAAACTACCCTTGCATTGAACTGCACCCAGCACTACATTGAAACAACGCCCTCTGCCCTCCAGATAGGTGCTGAGCAGTTTAAAAATCAATACTATTTACAGCATGGAGCTCAATGGCTCATTATAGCGTATAAACCCTTAAACATTCAACTTGTGCAGTACATAACAGACAGACCTAATCCTAATGAAAACTGCTATACATTTTACATGCAGGCTTGCCAGCCCAAAGCTGTGTAATTTACAGACATGTGTTCCCCTCCATTGCTGAGAGTCTACTAGTTTTGTTCCCCCAATAAATCCACCAGGCCCAGTTAGGGAAGACTGGGAGACATCCAAGAAATAGGGTGAGTATATTGGTCGATAGCTTCCCACAGTAAAGTTTTAAGAACACACTCTTCTTTTCTGCACCATTAGAAGAGCATCTCTTTATTTTTACAAGACGGCACTTGGCCTTCGTAGCAAGTCATTATAGAGTCATGGCTGTCATGATGGATGGCTAGAAGGCTTTATAGATGGGAGTGGGATTGGGGGAGGGGGGGCAGAGAGATTAGATTTGGAAAATAGACTTTGGTTAATTATAGTTCTGGAGAGCCAAGCATTTTGAAAGAAAACTTTAAAAGGGCTTGGGTTGGTAGAGACCAGAATGAGGCTTGTATCATGCAGAGATGTAAACACAGAGTGGATGAAGAGGGCCTTGCTTACTGTAAATACACTTCTAGGTGTGAACTTCCTACCCCTTATAGGCAGGGACTGGTTCTTTCTCAATGTGTACCGATGAACCACTTCCTTTACATGATATACAGTATGATACTGTGAGGAAGGATCGGAATAGAGGACACCCTACATAGCAACCTGTAGTCCACCAAACAGCTCCCTAATAATGTATGATTACATGCTAGAGCTATCTGGCATTCATTATTAAAAAAAAAACAAATGTAGAAATTAAAAACCCAGCACAATTGAAAACCCAGCACCCAGTAGAAAGTCCACAGTGGAGTTTCTGCCTTCTGGTTGAAAAGAGCAAAGTGAAATAAAGATGTGAAGCAGTCTATTGTTTAAAACGTAACATGCGGCCAACCAGATTCCTTGCAGCTTGTACCAGACCTCTCCTTTACTTTTGTATGGATGGATTTATTTATCACACTGCTCTCTCTGCTCTTTTGTGCCAATCTCGATCTGAAAGCCACTTGGTTATGAAAAGGAGCAGCTGTTTGCTTTGCCTCATCATTAGACACGCCGAGTTCACCGTGACATGCATCACACTGTACAGAGGCGCTTACCCTCTGAAGCAGGCAAGTACATGATCTATAATTAATAGTGATTGATGAAGAGTTCTGATGGCCTCAGATGGCCCCTCTGGAGAGCATGGAAATCCTCAGGGCATCCCGAAAGGCATTCTTAACACAGCTGCCTGCAACCCTGAAAATTCACATGGGAACAACGGAGATCACCAGTCCCTGCTGCTGCCACTGCCCATGGTGTGCCAGACAGGGCCCAGTGCAGCTGTGCTGTGCTGTGCTCACATTGATGAACACTAACAACCCCATCCCCACATATTGACACATATGTCCTGTCATCATGAGTTGCAAGTGTAATTAGATGTGTACAGGACACATCTCAGCCTCTTGCGTGTCAGTTACACTATAGTGAAACCAGAGGAAGAAACCATTCCACTCTGACAGCATGAACAAAGAAAGCAGAAGAGATGCACTACCATTCCGATTCACCTACAAATAGAATAGGGTTACTGCCATTGCTGTTCTGTGTAAAATAACTACTATACATACAAGGACAAGTTCACTCACAAGGGGTCCACACTGCACAAGGTTTATGTGTTTGAAATCTTGCTGCAATACGTCCAACAATTCAGAGCTAAAAATCTCATTTAGTTCCCTAGTTCTCCTTGCCTGGTGGGAGGTGTACTGAATTAAACAGTCAACTCTCATTCTAACACCATGGTACTGTAGACCAATCATTGCTGTTCTAAAGAGAATGTAAACTCCCAGCTATATTCCTTTTTTGATTTTCAGCAGGAAATAAAAAAATATTTTTCCTTAGCACGTGTACTGATGCTAGAATCCCACCTTATGATAAAGTCCATAAAAAACAGGAACTGTACCTCATTTTCTAATCCTTAACAATCCTTTCTAATCCTTTGTGCATATGCTAATATTTCTCATCAGATCATAAACTGGGATGTAAGCAAAAGCCAGTAAGAAGACTAAAAGACGACAAGCAAGCTACCAAAAAACAATACTGGCACAGCAAGCTAATTCACTAGTGGTGTGCGGTTATTCTGACACAATGATGCTGAAACTTTGCTTTGTACAGTCAGGCATCTTTTGGCTTGCTGCTTCACTGCACTTGAAATCCAGGTTCTGCTTTTAGAACATGCTGCTATTTCACCGTTTGCCCCTAGAAGTCGCTGGTTAAAGTTCAGGAAAGGGGCACTAGCTACAGTAGCCCCCCGAGTTTGATTGGCGTAGTGGAGCTTTATTCAAGTCTGGAATTGCCAGATGCCCTAATCTGCCCAGTGTGCCTGGGAAAAGGGCCCCCAGCTGTGTAGGTCCTGGCCTGGGATTGTCGAGATGTGACAGCGAATTCCACTCTAATTATAGCACCGTCCTAAAAAAGGAAACCGTTTTGTCTGTTCTAATGGGGCTGGTGGCGTAATGAAGATCATTTTCAAACACATCTAAAAGCAGGTCGCTAAAGATGCCTTACATCAGCGAGAACAAGAGGAAACGAGGGAGTGTGCTTTATTAACTTGAACCGGAATTCCGATGCTTCACAGTCGAAGATCCCTGGAACAGCAAGATGGCCCTGCTTAGCAGGTCAGGGATTAGAACGACTGCAGAACTACTTGTCTGAAGATTTTACTTCACTTTATTTTGCTTTCAAATGATACTGTATTAAACTGTTTGGGAGAGATAAATACCTGATTCAGGGATTGTGTATTTTACCACAGTTTGCAAAACATCCATTTCATATTTATTCAGTATGATCCATGTCAGTGTATATTGTAAAATGAGGAGCCTAAAAACAGAGTACCGTCTCAAAATACATTCACATCTTTTTTATATAGAGTTATCTATAGAATATCTTAATTGCTGACAATGTGAAAAAAAAAACTGTGGCAGGACAGATATGGTCGACACACTGAGAAGGTATCATTCTTCAAAACCTGCATTAAAGTCTTGGTCATCAATCTGTTACCAGGAAACTAGGGGGAGACTTCAATTAGATTAAGAGGCAATTAATGAAATGAATGAACAGCTTCCTGGAGCACACAAGCAAATCCCACCTGCCTGCCCACCTGCAGCTACCCTGCGCAGACACATTCTTTCAGACTGAATGGCACTTTTCATTTATACAGACTAATTAAGCACATACCAGCTGTGCATTGAGGCACTCCAGGAATTGTGCTTTTCAGGGTCCCTTTGCTGCACAGCTTAAAACAAATGCCTTTGCGTGGCAGTGGTCTCTCAGAAGCTGTGGAAATATTCAGCTTCACTCTTCACATCCGACTTGCAAGCAAGTTTAAACACCCATCTGTGTGTCTGGACAACCCCTCCCCTTCCACGAAGCCGCGATTTCTTGTGACTATTCCATTAAACTGTGTTAAAGCTAATGGAAGAATTGCACGCCATGTAGGTTTGAAAAAAATAAAATAAAATAAGCATGTTATAGCAAATGGAAAGACAGGAAAGATTTCTGGAATTACTTCATTAATTAGAATCCCTTTAAAGCTGCAATGCATGTTTGATGTATTTGTTCATTTTACAAAAGGAATGACATGCTAAATGGTAGATCATATTACAATGACATATCTTCTCCACTATCCAATCCGATTACAAAAGGCAGCTATCAACATGAATCCCTCTAGAAATCCCCCCAACAATCCCTCCAGTACCTTCATCAGCTCTCCAGCTCCATTCCTCCTCACTTACTTTTGCTGTAACTTTAAAACCAAAGTGAATTCTGTAAAAAATAGGGTGGTTTTCAATCCTGTGTCATGCCATGCTTCCCTGAAGGCACACGTGTTTACAAGAGACCTGAGGCTGCAATAATCCCTCCCATGACTTCCGATGAGAAGCAGTGAGCATGGGGGATTCAATTGAGCTCGCCATGGTGTGCTACTGCCCAGCCCCAGCCCAGTTTCCAGCGCTTCTTACCTTCCCCAGAACCGTGAGACAGCTGGGGTCCAGCTCGGGCTGCTCCAGCTTGACCACGCCCACCCAGCCGTACTCATAGAGATCCTCCTCATCGTTGTTGTTACAGAGTCCCAGAGGATGCATCTGAAACAAGGCAGAGCACACAGAGTTAACACCGCAGTCACAGTGCGGTCACAAACAAACATATTATTTATAACCTGGAGTGGATGCCATACCACCCTCAGATCAACATGCTCTACAAAAGGGTAAAATAAATATATAAAACAAAAAATCAGCAACACCGGTACTTAGAACATCATCGAATCAACAGCAGAACCGCAATTTGAAATAAAGGGATCATTATCATTATGATTATCTTGGATTGATTAAATACAAACCCAACTTTGTCAGACGTGATAAACAAAGTGACCGGAAATGCTGTGCGGTTGAAGAGAGCAATATAAAACAACCCCTTTTAAAAAACAAGGATATCAAGATGCTTTTACAATGGATTGAAATCCTTTTGAATATTCATCTTTAAAATGATTATCGACAGCAAGTCGTTTCTCCAAAGTGTAGCGTGGTGCTTGTTTGGAGTGTTGCCCAATGACAAAGCAGAAGAGTTACATCAACATGTTCTGCCCTTCTCGGTCATTTTCCACATTGGTTTAATCATAAGGAAAATAATGATTTTGGGCATGACAAAGGATGACGGCTTGACTTCTCTATTTGAGAAGGTAAAACCATCATTCGCCAAAGAAGAAGAAGATATTACATATATATATATTCCTCTCCACTTACAAATAAAATGTTAGAGAAAGACCTGCAATGCAGTTAAGTCATGCAACTGATTTGTTATTCTCCAGATCTCTTAGGCAGGGCAAACTGTTGCTAATAACAACAACAACTAAATGTTTTTTCGCCCCTCTGTAACCAGGGCTTTCCACAATGTACAACCCAATGCACTCCTCCAAACTCAATGAGGGACTCTAACCGGGGCGGTTTATGACATGGTGCCTTGCAGACATGCACACCTAAAGAATGACCACTGACCTGAATTGAGGAGACTCGTGGTGGGCACACGTATTTTAATAAAGACACAATTAGAGAACAGCTTCAAATACATATATATATAGTTCCTTGTCATTTTGTTGCATAGTACACTAAGTAAGAAGGGGAATGGTTTCTTGGCCAGGAGACTCTTCCAATGGTTCACTGTCAAAGACACTCCCCCACAATTAGGCTTGAAGAGGATGTTTTTTTTCAGTAATTCTTCTTAAGCATGGGAAACATTGAAACAATGGAGATTTAGCAGGATGTTAAACAGGTGCTAAACTGAATATCAGGGACATGCAGATGATAGAAGAACCGCTCTAACTTCATTCCCAGCTACAGAAGCAGCACTTTACTCCAGAGCTCAAACCTGTACCAACCTGATACAATGACACTGAACCGAAACTGAAAGGGAGACTGCAATACCCTGTCATGAATGTAAAACAAAAACACCATCGCTATGTAACAATTGGGACCCTGCCTTTGATACTCCTCAGTAACTTGTGGCTTTGAAGAACACAGGATTTGTATAAATTATTTAAAGCAAGGCTGAGCTCTAGCATATTCTCAAGGGCAGCATCCAGTGTGATGCAGACAGGCTGGGGAGCAGCACATTGTGTGCATTATTAACACATGCATTGTAGGTGCTGTTAGACGTTACACAAGCACAGACATTAAGAAAACTGTATCTTGGAGAAGAAGAAAAATGTATACACCTTCCATACTCAATAAATAAATACATGAATAAATAAATAAACAAACAAATTCTCCAATTACTAGTTGCTACAAAAAAATAAATAAATCCAACTAATGGAACAAATGGGATTAAATACTCTTAATTCTAAAGCAGATAAATAGCTAAAGCTGCCTTCTGTTCCCAGATTTCTTTCTCTCTGGTTTAAGGCCACAAAACATTACCGCACATCTACATGAAACCTGCCAAGATGATGACCTGGCCCAACTTATCTTATTAGCCCATTGACCAAACAATCCCCAACCCCTACAATAAACCAGCTTTGCAACTCTGGCGCCAACACATGGCTGCAGCCTCAGGGCAGGGATGACCCAGGTGCCCTCTCTATTTCTGAGCCCTGCTCTCTCTTTCTCTCTTGTTGAGCTACAGGATATTCTGGATGATCTCCTTGCCCATGGCATAGTGTTGGGGGGTGTTTGTGTTACATCCTGGAACTGAGTAAAAGCCTTGGCTTTATGGTACGGTCTTGACATTCCCATGATTAGTCTTTTAAAGATTTGCAAAAACCCACTGATGGTTCTGCAACAGGTGTGCATACCAGTGTAGCATTTAGATTGCCACCAGAATGTCTCCTGACTGGGGAACAGAACACTGTAATGAAGCTATTTCACTTTACATTTCTTTATAGAAGAGGTTTTTACTTTAAAACTTCACAAAGGGTGGTACAAGAAATTCTCCACCCAAAAAAACAAAACAGACATTTTCACTCGCTTCAATAAAAACGGGGGAATTAAACACCATACCTCCAGCTAGAGGATAACAAAAACAAACACAAAAAATATTTCCAAAACAGCCTTTTCTGGAGCGTGTAAAAGGATCCCAGGAAGCACCACAGATATGCAGTGTCTCTGGGAAGAGTGGGAATGGGAAGGGGAGTGGTGCTCAGGTCTGAATCACGCACACAGCTTGGCGGCAGACTTCTTTTACTCACTGTCCCATTCCTTTGTTGGACTGGGGGGGCTGTATTAAAAGTATACAAAGCCAGAACAATGAGGACACAATAAAAAAGGTACTGAAGTATTGATATCTATGAGATCAGACTCCAAATCAAGCAAGGGATCCGAGGTCCTGGGTGGAGCTAATGGCAAGACGCCAAAGCTTGAAAACCAACTTAAAACATTTCTGCTGTCAGTTTTTAAATCCTAGCCATCCCCAATTCAAAAAGGCAAGTTCAGGTATTTGATTGTCTTCCATCAAAACCAGGCATTCCCGACTAGAACAAGTGCAGCCTGCCTGAGAGTTTGTTACACTAGAGCTCATTATTATCTCATAAACTCCTGTCTAGCCATTTTAAATATTAAAACATACGAGAGCCAAGATCTAGCTACAGTTTTCATCTTTAAAAAAAAAAAAAAAAAAAAAAAACTAAGCTGTGATAGCACATGGCAACCATGAACATGCAGTGCTATTCATCAAACTGTCATAGGAAACTCCCTGGTATCTCAAACTTCTAACCAAAACATTGTGAATATGAATTCTGTGCAAATGTGCTCAGGGCTCTGTCTGAACTACTGATCTAATGAGGAGGCTACAGATTTCAGTGGCACGTTTAAAAACAGTGCATCAGCAATTAAACAGTATATTCAAGCAGGAGAATTCAAAACAAAAGCTGTCTTGCACATATTTGAACTCTGCATTTGCAGTGGGTCCCAGTGTTATTCATGTCACCTCTTGAAGTATAGAATGGGGGGGGGGTGGGAGGGACGAGTGCATCAAAATAATATCTGCAAAGAGTACAATTTGTACTGTATTAAATATCAATAATAATATCTCTTTAATGTAGTGATTGACCCACTGCCTTTTATCAGAAGTGAAATGTCTCCTACTGTACCAAAGTGTGATCCGATCCTTTAAAGCTTCTGCAATCCATTTTAATATTGACTTTAACTGCTTATCTTCCTCTATGTTGCTTTGGGCTTGATTGATCAAATTTTAAAAGATTTCAGAGAGAATATCTCAACAGCTTTCATCAGGACAGTTCCATCTCTCTGCCGTGTTGTTTTTCTTGTATAAATCCCCAATGCAGAAAAGCCTGGAGGTACCGATCCCCTCAGAGACACAAGCAAAGGATTCAAGTCGACCTCATAGAGGAGAGGAAATGTGGATCACAGGCACGAGTACCAACGGCACATCACCCCCTTCAACATGAGCTGAAATGCAAAGGCAAAGGTCCGCTGGTACCAACAGCCCTTCTCCAACATGCAGTAAAGTATACACCCATCTCTATGGCAATGTCTCTAACTTTAATAGACCAGAACCTAGAAAAAGATGCAGGCCCCTGCCATCTTGTGGAATCCCTGTGCTGGTAAATGAAACAACCATCTTGCTGCTATAACCCTCATGGCTCTGCCGACTATGCTAAAATGTATTTGCTTACCATCCTAAAAAGGTTGACTATGCATTTAAAAAAAAAAAAAAATGCATTTTTAAACAAGAGGCTACACAGCACTCACAAAATGAAATGTTTCTAGAACCTGTTGAACAGTATATTATATAATGAGTATTGGAACAGAGCTAATGTGTATCAGGCAAAGATTAAACCCATTTCAGTCTGAATATCAAAAGCAGGGTGGTGGCTGGGAGTTTGGGGGGGGCAAATAAACACTGAGAAGCCTGTTGGCCAATGGAAAGAAGGACAGGAAGTAAACAGTGCTGTGACCTCTGGCTTGGTGTCTAATAGAATGTCACAGAGCTCCGCCTGCCGCCGTGGTCTCCACACACTGCCCCATTGTGCTGCCTTCACTTACACAGAATTCCCTTTTTTTTTTTTTTTTTTTTAGAAGCTGGTTATTGCACTGGTCATTGGATCACCGATCTGTGTTTTGGCCCCTGTGTTTATAAAGGGGACTAGCCCATCATCATCCCCTGCTGTAGATTGGGGAATGCTTGGGACCGCTGCCTGCTGCTGCACAAGCCCTTCTGTTCTGATAAATGTTTTTCACAGCCCCCCCCCCCCCCCTTCTCAATAAGGCCCCACAAGCTGCAGATTGAGGAGCAGTCTCCCTCTCCTGTCCCGGGGTTTCAAGACCATTCCTGATGCACTAGAGGAGACCTTCCCTTCTCCCAGTATCCCTGTCATCTCACAGCTGGCACTGGTTCCAAAAGGAGGCTTGCAATTGGGTTTCTAACAGAGGAACACGCCTAGTGAAAGAACAGGACAAAATACCCTATCAGTCGGTCACTGGGAAAGTTAAAAGGAACTTTGTGTGTATCCAGGTTTTAACTACTAGAATGGTTGTTAATGTGTCACACAAAAGCTGTAAAACAAAATATAAAACTGGCGCTATATCAGGACTACAACATAGGAGGCGACATTTTTTCAGATTCCTTAGAAGGAACAACTCAAACCTTTGGGCCTCAGAAAAAGAAAAAAATACATCATCCCAAAGGATTAACCTGATTGTCCTTCCTAAGGGATTCAGAACATGCCTGTAGAGATCCTTTGGGGTTTTCCTCTGGGAGTGAATCAGAATGCAAGCCACACCACTCAGTCCCTTATTCTTTGTCACGTCCACAATCCCCTGCCACTCTGGCGCTCGCTGCCACAGCCACTTTATATTCTCTTTCAAACTCCTCTGCATTTCCATCAGCCAAAACTCTACTTGTACCTCGAATGACTTAACAAGCTGGGTTTTGCTTGTTTGAGGGAGCTAATCATTAATACAGAAATATGCACTGCAGCACTTGAGCACATTTCTGTCTTTAAAAAAAAGGGGGTGGGGGGGGTGGGGAGTTAAACACGTTCAGCTTGTCATGATTAGTTTCCAGAGCATTCAGTTCAGATTATACCACAGCTTGATGAGAGAAGTGATACAGTAGGTAACCCCTAACCCATTGATATTAAAACAATATTGCATTTGGAATTAAATCTTTACCAAGGGGTCATCCTGGTGTCAAGTCATTTTACACAACACGGTCTTAGAATTTGATGCAGCTGGAGATCTGGCCAAAAACTCAAGGCCTGTAACTTAAACTACAAACAGGTCAGGTGCAATACTGATAGTTTGTCTACTAAAACTCTAATTTCCCAATGTCACCGAGAGCCTTCCCACAGAATGGCCTAGAGGTAGCATTACTTTAAAGGTTTTGTCACTATAAACTGGCCCCTTGGCCCTTGTTCGCCCAGGTATTTTATGCAAGTATTTACTGTCCTCTGCTTGGGTTAATCTGAGACGCCTGCACACAGTTCAGCTGTGAATCTACGAGTCTTGAAAGGCAACGTACCTATTTTAACACTTCCTTCTGTGTAACAAAAAATATATATATAAAAACACACTGAACAAACAGCACAGCACTGAGAGCAAACAATCCCCCTGGGACACAATGCCAGCCATTATGGCAGCTTAGAAAATGATAGGAGTCTCGTATCTGCATTCCCGTTGCGCAATCAGGAAATAAAAAAAAATCATTTGACATGAGCAGCTTTAAAAAACTACAAGCAAACACAGCACTGTGTGGGAAACAGGGTCTGTGTTCTAGAAAAACTGCCACAAGCGGTTCACTGGGACAGTGGTGCTGCAAAGAGGGTGGCACTGAATGCACTAGCCTTGTAGCAGCATAATCCATCACACCCCCTTCACAACTGTGCTCATGTCAATGAATGGGGTCTATGGGGCCAAATGTTTTGCATCACCTAGAATTTTAGGACAGATATAGAAATGAATAAATAAACACATAAACAAATGATTATATTAAAACAAAAACAACAACATAATTTAGATATTTTATTTAACAGCATGTAATCAAATAAAATACAAAATGATATTGCAGAAGTCTTCCAGGAAGCCACAATAGTAGTGCGGTATTTCATGTTCGATTTCGAAATGCCAAATATTTTAAATTTGTCAGTTTTTCGCTAAGTATTTGCAAAAGTACAAGGTAATAAGTAACTCAATATGTGAACGTAACATTATTCAGCAGGTTTCATTCAACTATGAATCACAATTTGTTAATTCTGTAGGGTGATGCAAAGCTTTTGGTCACAGTTGTAGTGCATTACACAGCTTGTGTGTTTTGTTTGTTTGTTTTTTTTACAGTTTTGATACAGCAAAGTGAAAGATGACAACACTACACACTACAGCAATATCTGTTTCTAGGATGGCTCATTACACATTCACTTTTATGTTAACTTAACAACAGACACGTTGTCAAATTGATCATACATATTTTATTTGAACAACTGTGCACCCTTACCGCTTGAAGCACAACCCCCAGATAGCAGGGAGCCCAGCAGCTTGAACATGTTCAGGCAAAGAGTAAAGCGCCCCCTGACAAGCAAACCCAAGCTGTCTGTCTCAAGCTCCAGGGCTGATAGCGTGTTGAGCTCTTAATTGAGGCTGCTTTGTTAACAGAGCTCACCGAAAATCCAAATTCGTAAGAGAGACGATTGCACAGCCGATTGTATAGAAGGGACATCACTCTCTCTCCACCCTTGATCAAGCTTGGGACACAAAAAAACCCAAAACACTACAGTTGCTTTCGCTGGAAGCCATAGTTACCAGACTGTGCTGTTTGTGTTCCACCTTATAATGGGAATGAAAAGGAATTATGGGGCTAATGGGAGCCAAAACCATGCTTCCTTATAACTAGTTCTGCGGTATAAAAGGTCTCCTATAAAGGGAAGCGCTGTAGTGTTTGAACTGCACAAAGGAAAGGCAGGCAGGGTGGAGCTGGACTTTCCCAGTCACAGGATCTCTCTGCCTGGTCCCCAAGTGCTGGAAATAAGCTCAAAAGGGCCGCGTGTCCTTGAAGACCACAGCTACTGTTACAGAACGCAGCTGGGAGAGCCGCACAGGTGGAAGCAGCATTTACTCTGTAATACAATCTCAGAAAGGTTCCGTTGATTAAAACAAAAGAAAGAAAAAAAAAAAAAGAAAACTTCCTCTCTTTTGTCCTTGCAACAAAACAGATAGGATGGCACAGGAACAAAAGTGAAAAGCATTCAAGCATTTCTGCTCGTAGGAACGGGGGCTTTTTCTGAACTTAATAGCCACTGTGTTTGATTTACTGTACAGGAGGGGTGACTTTGCTCCACTTACCCCCCCCTACTGGCAGTGACAGGGATGTTCTTTGGCTGTCTAAAAATCACTACCTGTCTTCATCAGATCACAGCGGTTACCTGGAAAAACATGGATTAGATCTGCTGGGGTTTTTTATTTATTTTATTCTTTGAAATCACCACTACAAAAATACAAGTGATGAATTACACAACAGCAGGCGTACATTAAGACATATTAAGGAATCAAAGACGAGCGCAAGAAATGTGGAGCAAGGTGTTATTAACATAATCTCACAAGTAACTCGTCATCTGGAGGTTTGCTGCCCTGACGCAGCCTTCAGCGAAATTACAACTGGACGCTGTCCTCATGGTAACCATGTAAGCAAACAATGTTGCAATTTCAATACCGCAAGCAGACACTTAGAATGGACACTTAATATCTTAACGTGTCAGTATATGCTGCTGGGCTTGCAGTCGACACTTTCAGAGCTACACGCAGGTTTTCTTGAAAGCTAGGATTGGGTTATAGGAAATTTCCATCTCACTCACAACATACAGCAGAGTGCAAATCTATTAGAACACCTCAAGAATTATCATTTATATCCTTTCCTACCGCCATCAAAACCTACAGGTGTGAGAATTTCAATTTTCAATCAGTGATATAGAAACAATAGGCACTCGTGTTTGAAAATGTTAGACCACTTTGTACTTTTATTGGGCACCTTAAACAACTTCTAAAAAGTCAATTTGTGTTTAAAATAACTGTATTACATCAACGGAAGGCTATTTCTTGTATGAAATCACAATACATATGCAGACACTGAATGCAGCTAGACTGAGAATAGATGCCAATAAGAAACTCACTGCTACTCCTAAAAGCATGATTTATGGAAAAGAAATGCAGGGGAGACAATTATCCAAAGCAATGGTTTATCAGGAGAGAGCCCGGTGCCAGGGCTCAGTTAGATCAAGGGGTGCCGTCATGTATACTTTGGCAGGACGCTGTGGAAACACTAAACAAGGTTTTATATTGCACTTCAAACACAAGTACAGGACATCCTGCGTGGGGCCAGTGCAACCCCCTCTCCCCCCATACATACAGTATGGTACAGGTGGCTGATGCGTGATTCTTGTTCAGTACTATTATATTGTTATTATAAAGCATGGTAGCTCATTCTAAGATGCACATCTGCACTGCAGTTTGGTTGGTTTTTTTGAACCTTGGATGAATTGAACAGTTTGGAGCAGAAAGTCACCCAGCTGGGATGGAAGCACAACAGTCATGAAGATCACTAACCACTCAAAACGCTGCTCACACAATTGAGCCGAGTGGGTTATACCACAGCTTGTAGGCACTCAAAACAATGGATTAGACAACAATTCTTCCCGTTGTTTATCATTAGGTTGGGCTGTGCTTACTGTAAATATTAAGAATTGCATTTGCTCTACAAAGCAGCTTCACAGAGCTTTAAGCCACCACAACGGTAACTTTGCTGTCGAATGTTTAACAGCTTGTTAAGCAAACTTGCTCAGTGAACAAGATTGTCTGGCAGAAATGGGAATTGCAAAGTTCCTGTTGTGTTTTCCGATCATCTGCTCCTTTCCTCAAAGTGGTGCAAATGAACAAATAAACAACCCTTTCTGATAAAACGCCCTCATTACCCATGAAAGGCTTCCCACAAGCACTTAATTAACAATAACTAATGAAGCCACTTCCTTCCTCCACAGACTGGATGCCATTTACCTTATTATTCAAACACGATTTAAATACACACGGAAGTCGTCTGTTAAAACACATTTTATTATCTGAACTCTGATAAGTGAATTAGAATTGTAAACCTTGCCTTCTCTCTGCATGAGAGGAAGAATGCCTGCAGGTGTCACTAAAAAGAGTGAGAGAGGCTGACAACAGGACGCAGGGATAGCAGCTGCTCCTACAGTTTCGGTCAGCTTAATACAGTATTTATGGCAGCCTGCTCACATATCGTCAAGCTTTACAAAACCATTTCTTGTTGATAAAATACAAACTCAAGTTTCTTTGCAATTTCACTGCGCTGCTTTTTTTAGCACAAAAAGAAAGACGCCTAATGGGCCAGTGTAAAACAAAGCTAATGTCTGCATTAATAGGGTGTGAGTAATGCTGTAGGATCTACAAAATGACTTGAAGTCCAGAACGAGCTAAATCGGTACCCTGGAGGATAGAAGTCATCAACACCTCACTTCTGAATCCCCTTTGAAGTCTCCCTCCCTTTGAACATTGCTACTCTGAGAAACCCATCCCTTGGTCACTTGGAAAGCCCCCAGAATTGTGGAATGTGGCGCAAGCTGCTGCCTAGCCGTTTGGAATGCGATTAGAACACAGTCCCACTGGGGGTTCTGGGTCCAGGAATGAAAAGCCTGGGCACCAGCATTAAAGGAAAGGGAAAGGAACATTACTGACTCGCTGGAGCTTACAAATTCCAAATGGTTTCAAATGACCACGGCAAAAGCCTTTCTCTGCCCTGCGTCTCACCCTGAGAAATAACACCAGTCATTTAGTTCTCAAGAGGCTGTCACAAGGTATGCACAGACCAATCTTTCTGTGAATGCTGAACATCGAACACAAACAAACCTCTACCAGAATGTATATTCAACCAATCCAAAGCAGTTGTTATTGCCAATCTAGAGTGATATTGCTTACTGTCTCACTTCAAAGTCACTTACAAATCCTTGGCATTTGTCATGAGTTTGCAGGCTGGCTTTGATGTACCAGCGCTGGATTTTAAACAGGTCGCTGCACGCAGCACAGGTATAAATGGTCTCTTCCAAACGGCCAGCATATGTAGTAGTTGGATTACATTAAGCACCTCTGAAACTTCCTAGAGGATTGCGGCAGTTCTGGGAAATTGGGAACCCGTATGGCCTTGGAATTTGAATTCAGTTTACAAATTTACAAATTAACAAATTAACAGGACCTTGATGAAGTTCACAAGCCCTGCATTGTGAGTGATACAACGTTACCCCTCCTCCTGAAAAGGGTTTTGCAATATTTGAATGAATACATAGGTACATCAATAACGCACTGATTGTTTGAACCAAGCTTGTTCTGAACCCCCCTTTTGCCTATTAAATATAACCACAACCCTAGACAAATGTGTGTTTGAAGACCCTGACAACCCTCCCCCTCTGAGAGCTCACAATGACAGCTGTAACTGCACAGCAGCAGAAACCCACCCACTGCCTAACGTGAAGACGTTTCAGCACATAGGTTACAAATCAGTGGGAGCAGCTAGGATGGCTTGAGACCCATCAGACAATACAATACAATACAGTTTGCTTTCATATAGGACTCTTCATGCAGAGCATCCCAGGGCGCTTTACAATCAAACTTTTTGGTTTTTTGATCCATTGGCCAATCAACCCAGCTCACCAATAAGCTAAACCAAACAAATATGTTTTTTTTTTTTAATTTGATTATAAAGATTTGACTGTGCCAGCATTCCTGATATGACTTGGGATGGAGTTCCACGAGCAGGGAGCAGCTAGCGGCCCTCTCTCCTCCCTATTGTAGACGGCTTCTAGGAACTACCAGAAGTTCAGCGTTCACTTGATCTCGAGGTGCGACGAGGAGCATGTGCCAACACCTCCGGTAAATGACCCCAAACCATGAAGGGCCTTAGAAGTACAGTGGTGATCAGAATTTGAAAATGAATCCTGACTTAAACAGTAAGCCAGGGCAGTGGTTTACGAACCGGAGTACCGCATTGTGAACAACGTGTGGGAGTCAGCACTCCGGCTGCAGCATTTTGAACCAGTTCAAAACCAGGACGTAAAATCGGGTACGGGCCTGCAAACAAAGCATTGCAGTGATCTAACTGAGAACTAACAAAAAACACAAACCAACATCTCAGCATCAGATGGAATGGGTCTCAAACGATAAAATGATGCCTTTATGACAGATGCTGGGGTTTCAGGCCTACTAGTAGGCCTGGCCAAGCGTTGTCTTCCCAGGCTTCAAGAGTAGAAATTCGGAAGCAGCATACCCTGACAGGACACATTTAAAAAGGTTTGATTTCCGACTCAGACACCAATACAACACCTTCACTGTATCATTCAAGACTGACTCAGATACAGGCTTTGAACACAAGGCCCGAGCCCTTTTTGTCTTTAAGGAAAGCTGGCCTCCTACTGCCTGGAGCTGAATATGAGCTGGCAGCCTGATTACCACAGAGCTCGGGTTTCACAGCTCCCACGCTTGTTTTCTTTAGGAAACACTAACTGGTGCTGGTGTTGCAAAGGAAGAAACATTCACCTGCCTCACTTCCTGTCTGCCCTACTAAGGTCACACCGCTGCACTTCAAGAAGTGGTGAGGTGCAATGACAGCACACGATGTCTGCAGGAAAGCTCAGAGTTTCATATTTTAGAATCCTCCTTCCTCAGGAAAATAACATTGACTGTTTTTCCTTTAACCCTTTCAGGTGACCATGTTCCTTCTTTTTAACTGCTTAAAAAAATCACATCAAAAAGTATGCCTTCTAGGCCGATCGTCACAGTTTCCAGTGTCACAAGTTCTCAGGTCTTCAGCTAACCTACACGGCACTTTTCAGCAATTTGTATCATACGGCTTTTACAGCCCCGGCTCCACATTGACTGCTGAAGATGCATCGTGTAGCTTCCTTCCAGCTGTTCTCCCTCCTGCTCGCCTGTCATTTTGACATGGTATCCGTGCCAGAGCAAGGCTGATCCAAGCACAGCTGACAGAGTATAAACATCACTCTGAGCCAGCGCTACAGAGGCTCACCCCACCTGCAGTATTATTAAAACTGTGCTTGACATTTGTCTTTTTTTGTATTAAATAAAAACTCACATATTCAGACACCGCTATCCTTGCAACAAACAGAAGAAATGCCATATTTACATACTATTCCCAAAAAGAGCTAAAACGCTTCAGACCAATAACTTAGGCTCTCCTACAGTTTCTTGCTAGTTATTGCTTAGGTTTTAGCACAGAGCTACATGCTTTGTGATTTTGACCAGGTGTGTGCGCGCATGTGTTATGTAAACTGCGGGAAGTATTCCAAATGGACTCACATTCATTTCATAAAATACAACTATATGCAAAGCCAATATAAACAGAAGCAGTCTGGGGGGAAATCTCAATGTAAAGAACAATGTGTGTGTAATGAGGTTCCACTCCCTAGATCCTCATGGCAGCTTTGAGAGGATGCTACAGTAACACTCTTGAAATATGAAGTCTGAATGTCGGTAGAATCTGCATCATCCTCTGCAGGGACTGCACTACATTTCTGAGTCCCCACTGCCTTGTTAAAACCTAAAAGGTCAAGCAGGGTTTGCAATGAAAGATTACAGCAGGGAATCCAGTTTGACTTGTGTTGTTTACAAAGTGTTGACTAGCTTGGGAGGATTTAGAGCATCTAGACTAAAACTGATCCTCCCTAAATTCAACTGAAACACTGTTTACAAGCAAATATATTATACAAAGCGTGGAATCAGAAAATTAAACTTCATGAACAGAAGAATGCAGTTATAAAACAACAGAAATATATAGCATTAAACAGTAATGTGCAAAATACACAAACAGCATGAAGTGATTGGAGCACAGGGAGAGCCTGGCCCGACTACAGAGCTGCTCCAGTGTTGCTGGGATCTGTCGTGTTTATGGAGAATACTGCTTCTCAGCAATGGTGGTCAGAGGGGTCCCAATTCATCCACAGACTAATCAGAGCCTGCTGCAACACACTGCAAGGGTAAACCTCCTTCCACAGCTCATCCAAGACAAAACCCTCCACGGCATTATCACAAAAACAGGGGGCTCCAATTTCACTAAGGATATTGAAGAGGAAATGGGAATGGGGATAAACAGAGCAAAGTGATTTCCTGGAATTCCAGACAGAGGCAGCAGGGAAGAGTAATCAAGGGCACGGGTTCTATTCCTTCAGGGAGAACCTTGGACAACACCACCAGGAACTCCGGAAACTGTGTGGAAGTACTTCAAAACTGGAAGTGCTGTTATTCAGATCCAGAGGAAAACAATCAAATAAAAATAATGCTGCGACTACACACGCTGCTCCGCTTACCAGAGCAACCCTTAATAATGAATGAAATGAGAGCTAATATACTGGACTGTGCTGTGTGTCCAGGCTACATTCAGCACTAGCAAAATCCTCTCCAGGGATTTCAATTTGCACCTTTTTTCTCCCACAGATTAGCAGGTAATAGAGTTTTCCTTCAAAGCTGAGGAATTAAGACAATGCCATGACCTTCTTTAAAAAGTTAAAAAAAATCCCATCTCTCCAGCAGATTAAGTTGCAGCGCCCAGCAGAGCCTGTCCTCTGCTCCCGGATTCGCCAGCCCCTATCTTACCCAGCAACCACTTGTTCTAAAGAATGCCCCTGAATCTTGACTGCAAGGAATCTACAGGGTTAAATGTTTCTTTTGTGTTGGTGCAGGAAATTCAGGTGCCAAAACTGACATTATTCTTTTTGTATTTATTAATTTTATTATGCAACCACTGAGACAAATTAATTATCATCATTTTCACAAATCAAACTTCCAGATCTGTACGTAAAGAAAAAGGTAGCAGTAAAAGCATGCATAAGACTTTGGATTCCAAACTCTCTATTTTGGGGGGGTGTACTGTAGAGATAAAAAGACTCGCGCAACAGCTTTATTCTTGGACACCAATCTTACACTACTCCTCTTGTGCATCACACTGCGTTTTTCCATCTGTATAAATGTACAGTACAGTTATCCTGTATTTTTTTTTTGTTTGTTTGTTTTACAGAGTAATTCAGCTCATGGGATGACTTGCAGTTCAAACTTAAATCCTTGCCTCTCGTCCACTCAAGGAAATCAAAGCTATTGGGAAAGCAAGGGGATAATAGCTTACGGCCAAATCACTTTGGCCATCTAATATGAATGGGATCCTTAATTCATTAAAAACACACTTTTTCAGAACAAATTATTACAATGCTAGTTAAAGTAGCAACCTACAGTTTAAAGCATTAAGCCTCCAATAAATCTTTAAAAAATCACTGACAAAACAGTAACCCTAAAATCAGGGATGGAAAATAGCTGTTTAAAATGTGTGACCACTTCTTTTAAACCCTGAACCGATGTATTGAATGCAGCCAGAAAATCTGACCTGTGTGAATGCTAGTGAATATTTAGCATAGTGTGCGTGTCCTCCTAATCAAGATTGTATTTCGTTAAGCATGACTGAACAGAGAAAGAGAGAGGACATGGAATTACAAACAGGTTAAAAATCGGAGATTTGAACCAGTCAACCACCCTGAGGCACTGCTGATGATCACAACTCTCATTCTTGCAGACCAATAAACTGCATTAACCGAGGGCAAGCCTGATGGAAAACGCCACTGAATTGCAGTCACTCCTGCAGTGTATCTGGGAGGATGGAATTACTGAGGCACGATTCCCTGCAGAGACAGAAAGTAAGCCCTCTTTCCTAAAAGGGCAAAACCTGGATTAGAATAGCAATCAGCATCTCACAAAGCGCATGACTCACCAGTGTTTACCCACCGGTCGGGAGTTTAGTTTGCTGTGCCCAGCAATAGAGTGGGCCATTACTCTCCTATCTGCAGGGACTGAGGCTTGTACAGCTGGAAATACAGCAGACTGAATCCCATTGTAACGCTGTACAATGCATCTGAAGTATTTCAGAAACACTAATAACAGATTCCACCCAAAACACAGAACAAAATGTATGGATTATTATTGTATTGATTTCAACAGAGTCTTCATCACCACCATCGATGCTGCCATCAGGTCAGGTGTTTGAACCAACTGAAATATGTGCTACTGTTGCAAAGGGAGTCTTTCAAGGAGACATGCTGTATTGCCAGGAACCCCAGAACTGCTAAAAGTACTAAATAATGAGCTTGTAATCATGCAAAGGAAATGTCAGTTCCATGTGAATATCAGCAAACGCTGATCCAGGTATTTTCTGGGTTTAAAGTGCTGACCCCTACCCCCTTCCCAGCTCTCATGCCTCACCTCAACCCACAAACAATATATTCAGATGAGCACAGCAAAGCAAACAAACAGCAAGCACAGCATTCCTTCTACAAACTTGTGGTTCTGTACAGTAGTAAGGCTGACATTCTTTGGTCCATCTGCAGCTGACCTTGTTCACCCTTTCCCTTCTCCCTGCACCCTGCAGCCCTCCCCTAACCACAGCCAGCAAACCAGAGGTCAGGAGTGAAACCGCAGCTATTCCCGGCAGGACTGTCGTCAGAGCTCAGGGAAACTGCCGAGCAGGGCTATATTCCAGCAGCTAATTAGAGAGCTGAGCAGCGGAGCACAGCAAAGCAGCCCAGGTCACAGGAAATGGTTCCACATCTGTAAGCAACATTTCTGGATGCAATGCAGCTCGAAACTTTAATAGCAAGAATGCTGAGGCGGTGGGAACTGAAACTGTACCTCTTTCTCGATTGGACATCCCGTGAACCAACCAAGCTGATTATGTTTCCGGTTAGAAACAGAAAGTATCATGAATGGCATATAGAAATGCATTCATATTATTATTACTGTTTAGCGACATGTTGCTGTCTGTAACAGATGGCTGCAGGTATCAATGGAGGAGAATATTACAATATATAAAGAGGATTATACAGTATATGGTCCATGCTCTTCTGTTATTATTTCAAGGCTTATGTGAGCTTATCTGAAATGGCATGTCACAGGTACTGACCTCACAAATAATATGCAAAGACTTTATATTGCTATAATACAGAATGCTCAGAAACTGCATTCAAGTCACGCCATGCTTCTCCCTTCTTGATGGAGACATCTCCGATTCATTTTTATAAGCCTTCCGAAAATAGATGAAATAATAAATATACAAAACTGAACTTGCACCAAAGAAACAAGAGATCTGTGGTGGACTATACAAAGTGTATCTGTCACTGCCATCAGTAGCAAATAAGACAAAGCTGAACAGCAGCATTGCATACTGAGTAAAACTAAAAGCTTTCGCTATGAAAGGAAACTTCAATTATTTTGACGAGGCATGTCTCTGCACACTGGGGTACACTTGGGTGGCTGTGGTGCTTCTTAAACACCAAGATATACCTGTTGGGGTCAATTAGTTTCCTCATTTATATTCCAAAACGTGAAACTTTGCTTAATAGTTGTAAGAGTTTAAGGCAAAACAATTGTGTTATAATCCCAAATATTCTCCCTACTTCAATAATAATAATGAAAAAGCACACATTTAATGAATGCATGACCTTTTCCTAAAGAGCACACAGCTGTGTCCAAGTGCAACAGCTGGGAACAGAGTGAATCAAAGCCCAGCCTGCAACCCATCTCCCTGCAGTGATCAAACACAAGACGAGGAGCTGGGCTCAATAAGAAGCTGGGAACTCCATTCGGGTCCTGCCAGCAACAGGCAAACACTCAACTCATCCATAACGCGGGAAGAGAAAGAGGCTGCAGGCAGGCAGCCAGGGCTACTGGACAAAAGGGCCTGGTTGCCGGGGTGAGGGAGAGCCAGGGCAGCAACAATGTCCACTTCAAGCGGCTGGCCGCTGGCAGAGCCCAGTGGAGGTGCAGTTTCATTGCGCCTGGGGTCATAAAGTGGACAATGAAAGGAGCTGGCAAGCAGCTGGCCAGTAGAACGTGAAGTCTTTGAATTCTGAGATAAAAGCAGGAAGGAAGACAGGCGACCAACTCCCCCTCTCCCTCTTCCCTCAATGTAGCACAACCTTAACCCCCAACCAAAAATAAATAAATCAAGAAACAGTGTTCCTGGGACACAGCCGACTGCAGCTATTGTTTGACCGCAAAGCACAACAGAGGGAGACAATTCCTGATTCATCCGCGCTCTGTCAACTGGAAGATAAAAGTGAGAAAGGTGCTGGCTGGGGGGACAGGGGGACAGGGCTGGGGAAGGAGTACTGCTTGTTCAGTTTTCAGTCTTGCTGGAGTCACCGGAGAGAATGCAAATGTGGGGGAGGTGATCCTTGAAGAAAAAAATAAAATAAAAATTAAGAAAGAAAGTTTCTTTGTGTTGCTGATCGTACCATCTTGCCCCACTAACAATATTTTAATAACCTGCATTAATGCCCTGAAGAGAATCTGTTGAGGATGAACACAGAACATAGACTTTTAATTGCAAACAAAATACAGCTTCTCCTTCCTTACAATCCGGCAAAGTATTTCAAAAAACAGCTTTGCAATCTAAAACAATAAATATATATATAAACTGGTTTTCAGGGGGATGGTAAGGCTTTCTTGTCCATGTATGGAATGCAATTGTCCCCTTAATATTAAATAGTGGTAGTGAAACAACAAACACATTAAAATACAATAAAAAATACAGTAAAGTAAGATGAATAAATAAAAACAACCAAAAGAAAACAAAAGCGAATCAAAATTTTTTTTTAAAAGTGTCAAATAAATCAGACTTAGAAATGAAACCCTGCCCAGAGCGTCTCGCCCTGCTGCTTCGAGCCTCTGAAAGTTCTCTAATGGGTCGTTTGCGATGCATGTTACATTTGGCCAGCCTCGGGCCCAGCGCTCTCTACAGTGTAAGGCAGGCAGGCAGGCAGGTTTTATGACAAGACCTGAAAGGATTCCAGTCAATTTATTAAATCAGCTTCCATCACCCAGACCTCGTTTGGTTGTCATACATCTGAATTAGAGTCAGAAAAAAAAATCAAAGGCTCCGTCTCTGTTGTTTAGTTAGCAACATCCATAAATCAGTTCTAGCAGAGAAAGCCCTCCCACTGTGTTGGGTCAGCTTAGCTGAACTGCATGAAAAACGGTTATTTTAATGTGAGGCTTCATCAGTGGCCGAGCCCAGCCGCAGCACTGGGGCATCAAGCTTGTTTGCAGGCAGTTATGATGAATCCCAAAATGTGCTACCACATGAAGGCCAAAGAAATAACTGAGTACAACAGCGACAACATAAAAGCTGCTGGGCTTTGGAAAGCACTGAACTTCAAAACGACTTTTCAAATCAAAGAAAGTGATTTTAAATTCCGACCGTCTGAAGCTTCAGTGTTCTTGTTTTCTGATACAGTACTGTTTACTGTGCTTCGCTTCCTTGAATGTGGGGTTTAATTCACTATCTATTGCTGTCAGCGGAAACCCAAGCAGATTTCAAGGACAAGTCTGCAGAACAGGACTAAAAGCTTGGGTTCGATACAGCTTTATTATCTTGTGTTACTTCTTGCAGGTGGGATTGCAGCAACAGGTGGACTGCTGGTATTCCAGTCATCAGTTATTCAGCACTCCACACCACAAACCTTTAGTCACTGTAGTGACCTATACAACTATAGCATTGCTGGGAGCTGACAGAACAAGGTTACCTTTTACCAAACACACACTTAATTTCCACAGCCACTAATAAAATCTTTCAGAATTCAGTATTTTTGCATGAAATTTGACACAAGACTAATTAATAAATACCCTTATGGCACCCTGGAGATCCTAAGCAAACAAAACTAATGGATGAATGGTAGTGTCCAGACAGAAATTTTAATTGGTCTGGAAATAATTCCATTAGCGTGTATAGTTCTCTATAAAGGACGGATTTGTTCTTTCGATAGAAGCCCCACTGCCCACTAGTCTGAGAGCTGGTGTAACAAGGAGGGTTCTGTGCTGCTGACAACGTGTAGGTCTTTAGGAAGTGAATCACTTTATAAAGGTACGGTGTTAGCTACTTCACTACGGAGTGAATCGTAAGAGGTGAAATTAAGAAAGGACTGTTGATAAGATGAGAGTCAATGGCCATGCCAGTTAATAAACATTCTTGTAGGCTCTGGCACAAAACAAAAACAGAGAAGTTTGAGACGTTCCAGGTTTTTCCATATACTCAATTAGACACCCTTTATGGCTTACAATCTCAGATGTGTCTTACTGAGCCAGCCCTGAAACCTGGAGTGACTCAGCAGCTAAGGGTAACACCCCAGATAGATGATCTATACAGAGCTGAAGAATCCATAGAGAACCACTCGACATGCTGCCAGAGAAATGTTTCACCACCTGCAGAACTAAAGGAAAGATTTTTGTTTAATCTCAGGGCTCGCTTACTGCTTTCACCCTTCAACAAACCAAACAAAAACCAGGGACAATTATTAAAACACACGTTAAAGAATATTGACTTCAAATCAATTAGCTCGCAATAACAAGAGAAGACACGCCTGCATTTGCATAGTCATTTGCATATCAACCAGACAAATGAACTTCAAAACACTTGCACAACCATTTGCATGTAATGAGGAGAAAAAAAAAAAAAAACATTTTGGTAAGCAACCTAAAAGCTTTCATTAACCTGCAGCTCAGAATCTAGAGATGCTTTCATAATTACCAGGTGCTTAACATTTTAACAAGCTGGCTTAGAAAACCTTGCAAGAATGTCGAATATTAGCAGCACCACTTCATTTTCAGTTGTGGATAGAGAAAAAAAAAAGGCCAGTGCGCATTTTAATCTACAGGATAGGTCTCTATATTAAACAGCATTGTGTGTTAGGAAGAAGAAAGACAACCTAAAATTCAGAGTAAGAAAACATGTTGCATGCAGACACAATGAATTCTAGAAAGAGTTTTGAAGAAGCTCAACAGCCCCTAGAATATGCAGAAGAAAAGGTTTAAATATTTAAAGCATGTGAGGTATAGCAGAAAATATGTCCTGCTGCCACACATACACTCCACCCAAGGCTAACTTTTTATTGCCTTGCTGCACTAAAGAAACTTTCTTTACAAAAAGCACTCGACTGGCAGGGATCCCAACAAATCCATGTAGAGGAATCCCCACAAACCACCCCCACAGCTCCCTGCTATTTCTAAATACATTTCAAGGCAGTCCCAGTCAACTCTACTCCCACCACCCCCCCCTCATCAAACCGGACCTTCAGTTCAGACTGCCCAGGACAAAGAGGAGAGTGTATACCAAGCTATCCAAAGCATCCCTCCAATCAGATATGTGCAGGACATATCACTCTGGCTTTTGTACTCATTCCCTGTCTCTCAGTCTGTGCTTATCTCACATCTTTACTTCACTGCACCCCTTGCCTATTCCCTTCACTTTTTTTATAAATAAGTGGGGGTGGGGGGGCAGCCTTTGTTTTTCTCCCACACCAAGCCAATCCCGAGTCCGTTGCCTCCAATCATGCAGAACGCAGGCAGCGCACTGGGCTGCAGTTGGCGTCCCTCTTTGCTTTACAATATTGGGCGAGGACAGGACCCTTTGATGTGCCAAAGACTGTATGCTCTGTTACAAATACCATGCCCGTGATAGCATCAGTCTCAGGGCTCAGGGCATGTGTGCAGGGCTCTGATAAAGGAAGTGCAGATAAGAGGAAATACAAACTGATGGAGGACAACAGCTTGACAGACAGCAATTCTTAATGCTGCTGCTCCGGGGGAGACAAGGGGTTTGCTCCCTCCAAGGGATCAAGCTTAAAAGGTTTGAGCGGAGAAGCTAAACGATGCTAACCAGCAGACTGGAAGAGAAAAGCATATAAAAAAAATGTGTCAGCATTTATATGATAGACTGAGCTATATGCCGCAGGTGCTTATCACTACAATAAAAGCTCTTCATGACTGATAACTGCATGTTTTCAAGATTTACACGCCATTTTGTATAAGCTTGTAACTATGCAGCCTTATCTATACATACGCATTGCAACCAATTGATGCAATGTTATACACCCATAATTATCATGATGCAGTGATATATACCCGTAATTATAATGATGCAGTGATATATACCCATAATTATCATAATGCAGTGATATATACCCATAATTATCATGATGCAGTGATATATACCCATAACTATCATGATGCAGAGTTATATAACTATAACTATCAACTTAGTCCATCCCTAAAGATATGAACACTTATTGTATGCTTATCTGCTGGACATATTTTTAAAGCATAAATGTTTAAAACAAACAGCAAAAAAAAAAAAAACAAGGAAAAAGACAGTATAGTTTGTCATTAAATGCAGTTCTATAGGAAATAGCGACATCTCTTTGGAGAAGAAAACAAAAGATTGCCGTATTGTGTCATCGTGTAACTATTTGGTAAACATAAAAAGGGTTAACCAAAAAGCCAGCCTTCTGCAATTCTCTAAAGGAAATTAGCTGGTAAACCATGTGAACGCAATCATACTCCTCCAGCTACAATTAACACAGAGCTGCAGCTCTACAAAACATTGCTATCAACAGCCTTCCTCTTCATAACTACAGGGAAAAGCCTTTACTGGCGTGACCACTTTACTGTTTTTGATATCATTTCTATACCGATTGTATTACATACATTATACACTGAAACATTCAGCGATACCATTTATTTTTAAATGGAGGGCTCAAGTGGCACAAAACCATTGCAAATAAAATCAAATAAAATAATAAAACAAAAAGCTCACCCTGAAGAAGCCCTTCACAATGATGACAATGACTCTTCTAAAGTATACACTGTCACATTATATTCACACTCACAGACCGGTATATACATTGTAACAATGACTCTTCTAAAGTATACACTGTCACATTATATTCACACTCACAGACCGGTATATACATTGTAACAATGACTCTTCTAAAGTATACACTGTCACATTATATTCACACTCACAGACCGGTATATACATTGTAACAATGACTCTTCTAAAGTATACACTGTCACATTATATTCACACTCACAGACCGGTATATACATTGTAACAATGACTCTTCTAAAGTATACACTGTCACATTATATTCACACTCACAGACTGGTATATACATTGTAACAATGACTCTTCTAAAGTATACACTGTCACATTATATTCACACTCACAGACCGGTATATACATTGTAACAATGACTCTTCTAAAGTATACACTGTCACATTATATTCACACTCACAGACCGGTATATACATTGTAACAATGACTCTTCTAAAGTATACACTGTCACATTATATTCACACTCACAGACTGGTATATACATTGTAACAATGACTCTTCTAAAGTATACACTGTCACATTATATTCACACTCACAGACCGGTATATACATTGTAACAATGACTCTTCTAAAGTATACACTGTCACATTATATTCACACTCACAGACCGGTATATACATTGTAACAATGACTCTTCTAAAGTATACACTGTCACATTATATTCACACTCACAGACCGGTATATACATTGTAACAATGACTCTTCTAAAGTATACACTGTCACATTATATTCACACTCACAGACCGGTATATACATTGTAACAATGACTCTTCTAAAGTATACACTGTCACATTATATTCACACTCACAGACCGGTATATACATTGTAACAATGACTCTTCTAAAGTATACACTGTCACATTATATTCACACTCACAGACCGGTATATACATTGTAACAATGACTCTTCTAAAGTATACACTGTCACATTATATTCACACTCACAGACCGGTATATACATTGTAACAATGACTCTTCTAAAGTATACACTGTCACATTATATTCACACTCACAGACCGGTATATACATTGTAACAATGACTCTTCTAAAGTATACACTGTCACATTATATTCACACTCACAGACCGGTATATACATTGTAACAATGACTCTTCTAAAGTATACACTGTCACATTATATTCACACTCACAGACCGGTATATACATTGTAACAATGACTCTTCTAAAGTATACACTGTCACATTATATTCACACTCACAGACCGGTATATACATTGTAACAATGACTCTTCTAAAGTATACACTGTCACATTATATTCACACTCACAGACCGGTATATACATTGTAACAATGACTCTTCTAAAGTATACACTGTCACATTATATTCACACTCACAGACCGGTATATATATTCCTGTATTGCAGTGGTAAAGCGATGAAGGGCTGGGTGAGTGGAGGTGCTTCCCTGAGAAAGTTACTATGTGAAGAGGCACAGCATGCCCACAAAGCGTCTCCCTGTGGTGCTGAGCACCCCACTTTAAGCTTTCCGGGGGCACACTGTTATTGCACAGAGATCAGACTGCCCTGTTTTTTGGGTCCTGATGAGTGAATTCATGACTGGATCCACAGCTAACACTGAAGCAGGCTCTCTGTTACCTGATCAGAAGACGTGTCCCTTCTGGGTAAAGAAGAATTTGGACACAGAACATGCCTCAAGCAGCACCGCCTGCAGCTCAGCACTGCAGAGCATCAACTCAAACTGACCTCCAATCAGCTGTGGATTGGCCCTTATTCAAAATTTGGTAGACCGCAGCTTTCTTCAAAGCAAAACCTTACCTAAAGCCAATTTTACATCGTCCAAGAGGGACTTTCCCACCCTCCCTCTTTCTGCTGCGCTTTGGCACCAACACATATTGTAAAGACTTGCTGTAGCTACTGAAGATGTCATCGGTTAACAGATGCACAGGATCCACTACTTGAGCAGAGGCTGAGATGACTTGAAGACCAGTCCCCAACACAGACCCAGCATTTAAAATACAAACATCAGAATGCAAACAGATTTACTATGAGGTGAGAGGAGACCTGAAAGAAAGAAGCACACCCATCTGAGGCACTTGTATAACAAGACCTCCAAAAATAAAATCTTTTCCAATGAAACATGAACACAAAGACAGTATGTACAGCAGTGCCATGTCTACTTCTAAATTACAGAAAGACAGACACTAAATCAGTAAAAGCACTATTTCCTACATTAAAACGCCACTGATCCTCACTGATGTACTTTATAACTTGAGCAGGAACATGAACAGCCAACTCATTTCCACCAGCTTACAAAGATGTCCAGTTTTTAACAAACACGGTCACATTATTAGGTTACAGCGACATACAGGATGACAATTTCATTCAAGTCGGATCAGGCCACCGGATCACCCAATTTCACACCTTCCTTTGTAATCCGAAGCTCATTCTCAGGGATAACAGAACTCTGCAGGGATTTGACTTGTCTGATTGTTCCTTCGAATCAAATATAATAATACTACCAGCCACTGAGCTGAGCAGAAGTCTCCCTCCGTGCTTATTGCATCTGTTACTTCTCCATGCTGACTGTTAGAAGCAAGATCTATCAAGGATTACTCGTGGTGTGTTGCACACACTGGGCGGATTCATCCCTCCCAGCTTTGTGCAGGGTTCCAGAAAACAAGCAAGCAAGAATTTTAAAAGGATACATCAGGACCTTTTTATTTACTGTGTTACATGTTCCCATGTGTTGCTACAACTCTTTACGTAAGGTGTGTGTGTTGCTTTATTTAGATTTTTTTACATTTTGACCATTTTTTTAAACTTTTAAAATTGCATTCCCTGCTTCAAGATGGCTTCACATGTACCCGCATGGACCTCACAGAGTTACATTTCCCATCCTCCTCCTGCTCACTGGTAAATCCATCTCAGTTGCATGTGAGCAAGAGGATGATGTAACACATGGGAACATGTAACACAATAAAATAAAAAGGTCCTTATGTTCCCTTTAACTCCTGGATCAGAGGATCCCTCCAAAGCATTGTTCTTAAATATATATTCAAAACTATGTGAGCTACATATGTGAGCTATGTGTGCTGGAGGGCACAACTTTAAATACAGTCCATGCTGATTACAGTATAATACTGCCTCTTTCCACAAACACTGCCAGACTTTACAATTCTGCGGATTGCCTTTTCGTTTTGCACTATAGTGCACAGCTCTTCCAAATGGCCTCAATAACAGTTCTGTCAAGGAAGAAAGGCGGGTGGCACGTGCATTTACATCAGCAATGGCTCAGATCTCACCTCTGGGATGAGAAGAAGGCATCCAGGTAAGAAAATGTCACAACTATCTTCATGTCACATTTATAGTCATAGCACACAGAGGCAAGCCAGATTCCTCATTCTCTAGAGATTAATCCAGATTCCTCAACCTCTAAAGAATAATCCAGATTCCTCATTGTCTAAAGAATAATCCAGATTCCTTATTCTGTTCCCGACTCATTGTGCCTTACTTGACCTGGCATACACAACAGTAATTCATATGGACTCCTCTGAATTCTCACAGCTAAACTTCTGGCACTGAACGTAAAGGTCAGAATATCAAATGCTTGAAAAAGCATCAATGTCAAGACTTCAATATCAGCACCAAACACTATGCAGTGCTTCTGTAAAATGTTAGACACATTGATTCAATCTGTCATCATACAGGAAGGCGCTCGATTTGATCACAAACATTTACTGGCATTAGCAGATCACTCTCACAGTGTGGATTGCTTCATTGTTGCCATTGTGTGTGTGCCCCCCCCATGAAGACTTATTCAAATCTCACACTATTGCTTCACAAGCACGCAAATATTCTCAATTTATACCCTTTCGTTTGACTCAATTGAACCATGCTTTAAAGTCAACAGTTTGCAAAGAGGAGCATGAAATAATAATCAAATACCTTGAGTGTTTACGTTTAAAGCGTTGCTTTTGGGAATTTTCACCAGAGGAAACATTAAGCAAAGTAGCTATTGGTAAGGAGGAACAGAAAACAAGTATTTATTTGGCGTGAGCTTCTAGCACAGAGCTTTACATCCTTGTTGCACTCAAATACAGACAAGCTGCCACTCGGGCGTCATTCACAGAGACTGAAACTAATGCAGAGGCAGCCTGGAGCCTGCGAGAGTACAAAGAGGCGTTTGAGAAACAATATAAATCCTTATACGAAGCTTAGCCTTGCCGAAGCAGGCTTTCGGGGATCCTATGCTCTAGAGTAGGTCGGCAGTTCAGGCATTTATAGAAATGGTACATTTCATTTAGTTCTTGTATTGCTAAGTGTGTATACACACCGATACACATTGGATACATAAAAGCGCCAGTACAGAGCAGTGCTTATCTGAGTCCTGTATCTGCAGTGCATTCAGCAGAGCTACAGTGCAAACAAGAAGCCTGTATAAACTTTATACAGGAGGCAGTCAACTTTCTTCACCTGTGTATACTTTGGTGATACCCACTGTTATTACCCTATTTGTAAAAGCAGACACAAATGCAGCCCCCACCACCCCATCCCCCCACACAAAAAGAGGCACAATTATAAAGAGGCAATACTGCGAAAGAGAAAAAGAAGCAATAGTGTAAAAAGGCTTTCTCCACTTACTCAATGCACACCAGCAGCCTTTGTCTAAGCTGTGTGTTACTTGAAGGATATGATTATATCATCAGCAGTTTGGAGCATTCTGCATCAATCATGCAGTGCTCAAATGTTACTTTGAAGAGCCTCGCTGGCTGTGCTTTTCCTTTGATCTCTGCATTGTGGAGCCTCAGGGCCAGGTGATAATATCTAGTGATTGTGCACATTGGGGAGGCGCCCTGCAGTAGGATTCCTGCACCCATTCATGCCTGGCCCATCCCTGCCAGCGCGTTTAAAACTGGAATAATGCTGTGGCTCGGGATTAAAGGAGAAGGAGACGCTTGATATGAGTTTTTATGCAGGCTATTATTCTATACACATGAAGCTTTAGACAGGGGAGAGGGCTAAATATAATCAAATGTGTGATTGACTCAAACAAAAACAAAAATCCAGTTCAAATCCTCATCCGCTTGGCTGCAGCTTCAGCACTGTGGGGCACAGAGAACACACGTGAAGAACTCCCAGGCATTAACTTGAAACATCGCAACATTAACAAGTGTCAGCAATGTGTTCTACTCACTGGCTGCATATGTCCAGAGGCAGAAAAAAAAAAGAATTTACTGAAGTTTGGTTAGAGTCCTAACCCACTTACTGGCATGTTGCATTGTAAGAAATCATTGGCATTACTGTTTCCTAAACTGACGATACAGCACTAATAACACATACCTTTTTACTGAATGTATTACTATTATTGTAACACCACCCAAAGCAATGATCCTCTCAGTATTAAATACTGCAGGTCCTGAGCTCCTGAACTTGTAAATCTGGATACTGTTGCAAAGATCACAACAATTTCTTGTCTCATGGAAAAGTACATCAGTCGCATCTGAATTAATCAGCAAGGTGTGCATTGCCGAAGCATATAATTATTACGCTCCCTTGACTGAGAAATTGCACTGAAAATTAAACAGATGAGAAATACCAGTCTCAATATAATGTTTTGTGTTAAGCACAGAGCTTACACTGCGCTCAGAAACACTGACTGGCACCTCTTGATTAATGCAAGCCACCTATTGAGAGATTGGTTCATTGGGAATACAGAGGAGGAGACTATAGTGCCTGAAGGAAAAGGATCTCATTTCCCTAACTGATGACTGATGCATACGAATGTGTTGGAAGCTGCTATTCATTTCTATATCATCACGAGAGAATTAAGCGCAAAGTAGAAGGATACTGCAATTTATCATCCTGCAGCTTGAGAATTACCTGCAGCCTCCTTTAGGAAGCATTAGGAAGCAGCTCTCAAAAAGACTTAGAAATGGACTGGTAATAAAAAAACCTCAGTCAGCTGGCCCCTGTGCTTTTCAGACGAGCTTGAAATAATATCTGAGCTTTTCTGATGGTTGTGTATGTATACTGCACATAAAATGCACACATGTGAACTTACAGAGCTTCCTAACTGGATAGTCAGATAACCCAGCAGGCTCCAGTCCAGCTTGTGTTATCCAGAGCCCCCTCCCTGGTTGAGCCTCACCTAGTTTCACCCTCACTCTGCTCATCACAGCAACAACAAGCAGGTGCCGTTATTCAGCACATTCCAGACTGACACCAATGCATGCCTTCCCCTGCCCCTACGACTGGAAAGCAGAGTTATGCCAGAACTTTCTGCAATTAACCACGATGAAGGAATTAATCAATGCAGAACATATTAGAGACTCTGTGGGCTGTGTGGAACTGTTCTGCAAGCAGCACAGTCCCCTCCCATCAACGCTGCTCATAAACCACTTCAATAATAACAATAACATAAGAAGACCATTTTCCATTCGGCCCAGCTAAGCTCATCCAGTTCTTAGAAGCTGATTGATCTCAGAAGACAGAACACTTGATACTTCAATGTATATTGTCGATACATATGTTGTTTTCGTAATATGTTATTTTCTACTGATTTTTACTGTACTTTGTAACTGCTCTTATCTGTGCTGTGATATTGTAACAACTGCAAGTCACCCTGGATAAGGGTGTCTGCTAAGAAATAAATAAGAAGCAAGAATTTCAGGTAGCTTCCGGTTAACCGCTACAGTATTCCTCTCTTCAAGTCATTAAAACCTTGACATCAATGCACTTCGATTAAACAACAACATACAACGGCTGTTTCTTTGATTTCCCGAAGCAGAGGAGCCACTCCGCATAGCCATAACAACCAGAAAGGACCAGCTCTGCAATGCTATTTGTTTAGTCCAGAATCCGCAGCTCTCCGTGTTTTGGCTCCAGCCACAGTGCTGCTGAACACTTCAAAAGAGGAGTATTTCTGTAAAGCATGGCGATGGGTGTAAAGAAGAGGCGTAAACTGGCCAGCTGCCTTTAAAGCAGACTTAACCCCTTCCACAGAGCACAACTGGAGAAAACATGCACTGGGAGTCATTGAAGGAAACTCTTCATTGAAGGAAAATTTTTCATTTACCGTGCATTCATTCCATTATATATATATATATATATATATATATATATATATATATATATATATATATATATATATATATATATATATATATATATATATATATATATATATACACATACACATACATACATACATATATATATATATATATACACACACACACACACACACACACACACACACACACACACACACTTGCAGCATGTGTTCTGCTTTACAATAAGAACACAAGCCCAAGTGAACACTATGGATAAAATCAATGTTACAGCATCACTAAATATCACTACACACTGACATGGCCAGAGCACTGCATCACTTCTATACTGGGAGGACAGACTGCAGCTAGTTAAACTTGATTTAAAACACGTTCGCGTTTGTTTTACAGGAGTGGACACGGCTTGATAATGGCTCAGCCATTCTTGAGCATTTTCAACCGGAAGGAAATGTGATCCATCAAGGTGTAACGAAGGTCTCCTAAAATCAACTGACCCCACATGACTCCTCCTTGAGAAACACTGTGGCTGTGACCTACAGGAAGTGTTTCCAGCCCACAGGATGAGCACATACTATTGGAATCTGGTTTGACAATAAATCAATGCAAGTCCAAGGAGAAAGGGAGCTCATCTGGGTTCACATGTGCATGAGGAGAGCCCCTTCACTTCAGACACAGATAGATATATATAAGAATATATAAAAGGAAAGGAGGGAGCTGCAATAGCTGCCAATAAAACATCGACGCTTGTCCTGTTAAATGAAAAACGCTGTCACACATTCTGAAAGCAGCCTCTAGTGCTTCCAACACCAACATGCGGCTCTTCCAGGAACAAGCGAAAAGAGAAGCCATCGATCGCACTCCTTTTTAATAAGAGCTATTAGTCAGATGAGACAGAAAACAGAGTGGCTGAGCTCTTCTGTTAAAATGGGTCATGTTTGCAGCCAAATTTACAGGTAAATGCTTGGAAAGAGGCATAAGCTACAGTAAAAACTAGTTTTTTAGGAACTAGTGGTTACTTCAACGGTAAACAAGAAAAGGAAAAACATTCAGGTTTTCAGTCAGTGTCTTGGTCTTTCTCAATTGTAAGAAAAATCTTGTCTTATAACAGAATGCTTTCCCCAGTTTTCTGAACTTCTCAAACAGACCGACTCAAGCTGTCACTTTCCCACTTTGACAGCTTTCCTGTTAAAACGAGCAGCTGGCAGGTGATTAACATGCCATTGTTCCCACTTTTCCTAATCGCTAATGATTGTAGCAACACCTAGAAAGTACTGATTCTCACACTTTCACTCACAGGTGTTCATCATAGCAGCACAAGCCCTGTTTCTAACAAGCTTGACTCAAGGCACACTGGGTCTTCTCGTTCTTGAGAAGCCAGGTAATAATATAACTTTCCATTCTGCTGGCTCCACCGCCTGTGAAAATTATTGCAAACAACTTTAAAAGCTGTTCTGTGTTTCATTATGCTATGGTGGAAAATCCCATCATAATCACAATCATTCAAATGTAAATGAATGGATCCCTCATATCAAATGGATTAGCAGCATCCCCAGTTTGCTAGGTAGGGTATGGGGACAGCAACGCAGGGATTAGCGTACCAATTTACAATTCACATGTTCACATGGCGCTGCTAATCAATTTCTTGTAATCTGCAGAGTCATTTGCATTTCAAAAGGGGAGCATCAGTTACATCATTGGTTTAGCAATCACCAAATACAATTCACTGAAGAAAAAATTTGTTAGAAGCAAGTGCTGCTGGAATAAGGGTAGTTTGAGCAGCAGACACTGCAATAGTTTATAATGCCCTAAAGACTCCAAACAGCTGTTTGAGAACACTAACTAGCTCAGCACTTTGCTGGTGTTTAATATAATGTTTTATTACTAGGGGGACCAAGCATCAGCTTTTGAATAAAATGATACCTAAAGCAACCAGGAAAGTCCCAAAAGCTCACAGCTGCTCCGGTGTTCTCTGAAGTCCACCGATGAAACAGGACTTTCAAGAAGGAAACTTTGTTTTGAAATGTGTGAATGAGTAGAGAAGTCGTCACTGATCCCCTCACCCACATGAACTACTACAGAAAAGAAAAGAAACTGCACAGATGCACCAAGGAGTTTTCAGAGGACAGACCTGCTGTGCCACATGGCATCTCTGTACTGGGGAGTTGGGTCAGGATAGCATTTCACACAACTCACCACACCTGAAGTGTTTTTGACTTTGAGTACAAGTGCTGGGAGGAATGAGATGTGTATCTGAAGCAAACAGCAGTGAAGTACATCAGTGATGTTAAAAGAAAATAGATATCCCCAGTCATTTAAGAAGCACAGTTAGAATCAATTAGAGGATTTGCCAAAAAAAAAAAAAAAAAAGTGAAGACTTGTGTACTTGCCAAAATAAGTCATTGCGCTTTCATGTAATGTAAAGGGAGTTGAAAATGAAGTTAATTTATTTATTTTGGCTCCGCTTCCCTCTTCAGTTTTCACACGTGTGCAAACGGGGAAAAAGGGGGGGGGGGGGGTCAAATTAAAGTTCATTCTTCCCTTTTCCAGGGAACCAAGCTAGACTCTGTACCAGATTCTATGAAAGCAGTCTGGATGCAGGTAAAAGAATACAAATAAAGCTACTAATTGATTTCAAATTAGCAGGATTTCAGGCCAAATCTGCTTTCAGATTATTTTAGGAACCAGTCCTCCCAGGAACGAAGCTGTTCTCCTCGTTCAAACTGCAATCCGAAATACCGTAAAGATTTTTTCAGTACACAAGATACGAATACTGTTCGGCAGCCAAGGACTGTAATGTCAAGCAGCAGAAATAGAAAACCTAATAGCTTGCGAGTTCACAAAATGAAACGAAAATCATGTAACAAGAAACAAACAAATGCTTTTTTATTCTTCAAAACGTAAAACACATTTTATTTGAAGATGTCTTCAGGAGTACTGGCTAGAGGATACAAAAGCAGCAAACCAGGCTGTGTGTCGATTATTCTTTGTTCAACAGAGACGTCTGTATCACCTGCAGTACCCCAGTCCGCTTGATGGTAAAATGACTCTGATCATAACAACATATACAGAAGTTGCTTTGCATTGTCTCAGTGGACTTTTGTCCAGATCAGCAGTAAATACCAAACTTTGATATTTTCACAGATGCTTGACTTTCTTTCCCCCTCTTCTACTATGGTAATGTATTGAGAACTTTCAGGCTCATTTCACCTGGCCCTGGCAGTGAAGAGTTCCAGCACTATGAAAGGAACATGCCAGGCTGTGTACACGCTCCAAGAAGCACTCTTGCTAGGCTTGTTTCACCTGGCCCTGGCAGTGAAGAGTTCCAGCACTATGAAAGCAACATGCCAGGCTGTGTACACACTCCGAGAAGCACTCTTGCTAGGCTCGTTTCACCTGGCCCTGGCAGTGAAGAGTTCCAGCACTATGAAAGGAACATGCCAGGCTGTGTACACACTCCGAGAAGCACTCTTGCTAGGCTCGTTTCACCTGGCCCTGGCAGTGAAGAGTTCCAGCACTAAGAAAGGAACATGCCAGGCTGTGTACACACTCCGAGAAGCACTCTTGCTAGGCTTGTTTCACCTGGCCCTGGCAGTGAAGAGTTCCAGCACTAAGAAAGAACATGCCAGGCTGTGTACACACTCCGAGAAGCACTCTTGCTAGGCTCGTTTCACCTGGCCCTGGCAGTGAAGAGTTCCAGCACTATGAAAGGAACATGCCAGGCTGTGTACACACTCCGAGAAGCACTCTTGCTAGGCTCGTTTCACCTGGCCCTGGCAGTGAAGAGTTCCAGCACTATGAAAGGAACATGCCAGGCTGGGTACACACTCCGAGAAGGAAAGGACTATACCAGGTTTTCCATGTGCTTCAAGCCTGCAAGTGTTTTCCAGAACTTCTGCGTGTTTTTACCCAAACCCATATACAGAAGCTATATGCATGGTTTACCACAAGAGTTATCTATGAATACATTATAAACAATGATTCCTGGGCATCGAACCACATGCTTCCTTCAACTTACCAGAACCCTTTTATAAGAAAGAGAAGTATGAGGGCCAGAGAAAGCCCACAAGGAATAATATGGTTCCATAAGGAAGACCCTGGACCTTCTTTTCTAACACATAACTGCTCAATCAAAAAAATAAGAGAATTTATAACAGGGACTTTTAAGTAGTTAACATTTTACTGGCACAATGATAGCCGAGTGTTAAAACTGAGAAAGCTATTACAATAACAACCAAGTTCCTATTTTCCAGCTTTGTGTTATTGTTGTTCATGTGGTAAATTCATTGTTGTGAACTTGATAAGAAACAGTGTTCTTGCACCATATTTTAAATGTCAATTATGACATTTTGTGCGTTTTTTTTTGTTTTTGTTTTTTTGTAGAGTAATAAATAAAACCCCAACACATAAATATAGTGTTAACAATGTGACAAAGGCTATTTTAAAACTACATCTAAGATGGATTTTATTTTTTGTCTGTCTCCTAAATTACAGTGCAACTTTAGGTCATTTTCACAAGAATGGATTGACATGACATGCAGAAAAAGCACAGAAAACGAAATGTTATGAGCACCCCTCAGAATTATTATTTTTTCTTTAAAAGAAAATTCCCTGTGTGGCTGATTAAGGAAGCCGACAAACAAAAAGGCAGAATTAAAAAACAGTGTCCCGTGTAGGGCGGTCAGAACAGAGCGTTAGAAAGCGGCTGTGTGAGCCGAGAAGGACTGATATCTCTGAATGCTAACTTCAAACACTAACTCCTGATCAGAGACAAACCGAACGGATTATTTCAACAGATCACATATAAACCGGCTTTCTAGTGTTAAAATAACAAGCTGACCTTGAAAATCCTCAACCCCTAACTAAGCTCCCCCAGTTCATGCAGTACACGTTTGCTAGTTAACAATTCAACTTTTATCTTGGAGGCAAATGCTTTTGTGATCGAATTCTCCTCTCGTCGCTCCTTTTAATGATGCCAGACGCACAGATCCCCCCTCTCTCCCTCCTCCCTCCATTACATGCCCTCTTTCCCCAGATTCAACCGCAATATTGTAGCGTTTCCTATGTTATCACAACGTGCATTTATCAGGGGCGGGGGTGAGGGTGCTATAAACTAAAGTACATGTCACACCCGGCACAAAAGCAACGCAAAGCGACGGAGTTAAAAGAAAAGAAAAAAAAAAAAAAACTCTTTCGCTTTGATGTTTGAATTAGGGTTACTTTGTAACTCGTCTAGACAAACCGGATTTAGTCAAACCCTTTGAAGGCACAACAAGAAGGCCGCTTTAAATGCACTAAGATGATTATTAAACTGCAGGGGGGGGGGGGGGGGGGGGGGTCAATCTTTATCTGATGGAAATTTTCAGAACACAAATAAAGTACATACTCTGATTATAGGCGATATACAGTTGTAAAATAATTGTCACTTAAAACAAACTTCATGTGAAACTTTATATGAGAATATGATGCAGTGCAGATATACAGTAATCGTTGGTTTTACACCTGGTTGAGGACGTGTCTGTCAGTGTCAGCCTGTCAGTCAAAGTATTGAAGACGTTTCTAAACAAGCATGGCACATGACAGCTAACACGGATTTTTAAATATTAACACACATCTTGTCTGGGTGTCTTAACTGTGAAACACATTTTGCTGTACATAAGCAATGCCCTCGATGTGTTTTGATAAAACCAAAAGAAAAGCGACCTCTAAAACGAAAAATAAAAGCTACATTGTGAAATTCAGCGATCTTTTTTAACTTTGCGCACCACAAAATACAACTCTACCTGCGGTATGTAATTGATTTCTAATTAAACTAGACAACCTTCTGGCTGCGATCAACTTCAAATGAAATTAAAACCAACTTATTATGGACAATAACAATACAAGTTTCGAAGTTAAATGAAGACTCCCGCTCCTGACTCTTTCATTCACACATTTGGCCTCCCTGGACCTGACCCAAGACATCAGAGGTTTCATAGCAAACTTCAACAAAACAAACTAAGATGCGGCCAACTCTACTTGCAATACAAGCAAACAGAAAGTTTCAACGAGCGTGTTTTACTGTGAATTTAAGTGCACTCAACTGCTCACTACTACTTCTATATAGGAGCCATCTTGTGATCACATAAACCATCCTCTCTTCACAACTTCTTAAACTCCGACCCAGCAAAGTTCTTGCAGGGCACGATCAAAGCAAGCAGACCAGGTACAGCAAGCAGACCAGGTACAGCAAGAAGACTCAGTTACACAAACTTTTTCCCCCCCCCCCCCCCCCTCCTCCTCTCTTACCTGCACGATCTCGCCTTCTGCGCTGATAATGGCTCCAGCCTTTGCGAATCGTCCTTGCAAACCAGTGGTGTAAGTCGTATAATCTCCATTAGGACTGGACTCGAACAGCACCACTTCCACAAAAGCAGTATCCTTGGCCAAGGCAGTCCCCAAAAAAGTAGACACGAGGAATACCACCAACACCACCGAATCCGTTACGCAATCTACCCCACTCCTTGGTAAAATCATCATCTTGCCGGCTGGATCCGCGCCGATTGGAACATAATTTCCAGTTGTTGTTTTTTGGTTTTTTTTGGTTTTTTTTTTTTTTTTTTTTTTTTTTTGGGGGGGGGGGGGGGGGGGGTAAAGCTCTTTTGATTTTATAAAGAAAATCTCCCACGAAAAAACAAATAAAGTTGATTGGCGGATCTTGCTAGTCTGTTGGTTGTGCCTTGAGAGAGCTCATCACTGTTGACTGAACATGTTTATTTCACCATTGCAGCCTAGTCAATTACAAAGCTCTGGGCTCTGCTCGGCTCTGCTCGGCTCAGCGCTCCTCTCCCTCTCTCCCTCCCTCCGTCCCTCTCTCCCTCTCTTTCCAGCGCTACAAAGCGGACCTCCTTTGATCTCCAAACACGTGATTTTTTTTTTTTTTCCATCAGGGTTATCCCCACCCACTAATCTTCCTGACCCTTCACTCGCCACTCCCAGATCACAGATGCCATTCCGTTGTTAAGGAGGGTTGTACAGTTTCAGTTCATCTGCGGGTAGAAAGATATCAGATCTGTGTCGCATGATATTTTAATACACGTATTTTACATCTTGAATGTCTGTTTCCAGCGAGAATGGATTATTTCTTTAACGTTGTTGAGCTTCTTAACTAGCGATACATTTCATGTTTTGGGTTTGTATTCTGATAAATAATTATACCAAACCATAATAGCGGTGCGCTATTAAAATCATATGCAGCTATTTGAAACGAATGTTTTTAAATATGTAATAACGGTTTTATTATTTAACTCGGGGAGGGGAAGCTGTGTGCATTTTTGTTTTGATACGATCTACCTTAAATGTATCCCTTTACAAAACACTGTAGTCAGTTTCACCAGCAAAACTTTTCAAACGCAGTCCGAAGATTTGCATTGCATCGCTTGAGTCTTTTAACTCTCTGCCAAATATTTCCAAGGGAGATCGTCTTTAATGAACGATATCACTTTACCACGGTCACAGTCGTGAAGCTTAAATGTGCAGCCCCAAGATAGATAACGAGCTTCAAAGCATCCCCAATGTATTTAAGAATCTTTCTAAAAGCACGCGTAAAGACGCAGTTATATTTCAAACTCACAGTCCGATAAGGTAATGCAACCAAACTAAATCATTTCTAGGTGAGTTTCAAATGTTAAACAGGGTCAGAAACGATCACAAATTTCCGCTGTTGAATGCAGCAGCCAAAACATTCTATTTTGAATAATAATAATAATAATAATAATAATAATAATAATAATAATAATAATAATAATAATGCTTGCGGCCCTAGGTAAGATTTTGTGAGATGCACGCTTCCTGTATGCACTCGATTTAAATACCTGTGCTTTACTGAAATACAGCCTATAGTGCGGCTATAGAGTTAATTGTAAAGAGATCGGATTCCTAATGTAACAAAACAGTGTAAATGAACGGGAAGCACTCTTGCTAGGCTCGTTTCACCTGGCCCTGGCAGTGAAGAGTTCCAGCACTATGAAAGGAACATGTCAGGCTGTGTACACACTCCGAGAAGCACTCTTGCTAGGCCGTTTCACCTGGCCCTGGCAGTGAAGAGTTCCAGCACTATGGAAAGCCAGACTCCGAGAAGCACTCTTGCTAGGCCGTTTCAATGCCCTGGCAGTGAAGAGTTCCAGCACTATGAAAGGAACATGCCAGGCTGTGTACACACTCCGAGAAGCACTCTTGCTAGGCTCGTTTCACCTGGCCCTGGCAGTGAAGAGTTCCAGCACTATGAAAGGAACATGCCAGGCTGGGTACACACTCCGAGAAGCACTCTTGCTAGGCTCGTTTCACCTGGCCCTGGCAGTGAAGAGTTCCAGCACTATGAAAGGAACATGCCAGGCTGTGTACACACTCCGAGAAGCACTCTTGCTAGGCTCGTTTCACCTGGCCCTGGCAGTGAAGAGTTCCAGCACTATGAAAGGAACATGCCAGGCTGGGTACACACTCCGAGAAGCACTCTTGCTAGGCTCGTTTCACCTGGCCCTGGCAGTGAAGAGTTCCAGCACTATGAAAGGAACATGCCAGGCTGGGTACACACTCCGAGAAGCACTCTTGCTAGGCTCGTTTCACCTGGCCCTGGCAGTGAAGAGTTCCAGCACTATGAAAGGAACATGCCAGGCTGGGTACACACTCTGAGAAGGAAAGGACTATACAAGGTTTTCCATGTGCTTCAAGCCTGCAAGTGTTTTCCAGAACTTCTGCGTGTTTTTACCCAAACCCATATACAGAAGCTATATGCATGGTTTACCACAAGAGTTATCTATGAATACATTATAAACAATGATTCCTGGGCATCGAACCACATGCTTCCTTCAACATTTCCAGAACCCTTTTATAAGAAAGAGAAGTATGAGGGCCAGAGAAAGCCCAAAGGAATAATATGGTTCCATAAGGAAGACCCTGGACCTTCTTTTCTAACACATAACTGCTCAATCAAAAAAATAAGAGCATTTATAACAGGGACTTTTAACTAGTTAACATTTTACTGGCACAATGATAGCCGAGTGTTAAAACTGAGAAAGCTATTACAATAACAACCAAGTTCCTATTTTCCAGCTTTGTGTTATTGTTGTTCATGTGGTAAATTCATTGTTGTGAACTTGATAAGAAACAGTGTTCTTGCACCATATTTTAAATGTCAATTATGACATTTTGTGCGTTTTTTTTTGTTTGTTTTTTTGTAGAGTAATAAATAAAACCCCAACACATAAATATAGTGTTAACAATGTGACAAAGGCTATTTTAAAACTACATCTAAGATGGATTTTATTTTTTGTCTGTCTCCTAAATTACAGTGCAACTTTAGGTCATTTTCACAAGAATGGATTGACATGACATGCAGAAAAAGCACAGAAAACGAAATGTTATGAGCACCCCTCAGAATTATTATTTTTTCTTTTAAAAGAAAATTCCCTGTGTGGCTGATTAAGGAAGCCGACAAACAAAAAGGCAGAATTAAGCCTTTGATCTTAAACGCGTAAAATGTAGCACCGCCTCTTGATACATTGTGTCGGTAATACAGAATCGTTTCTACACTTAAACAAGCAAGGGTAAAAATAAAACAAAATGCTTAAATAACAGAAAACAAATAAATAATACACAATTTGTGTTACATGTCTGACTAGGGAAACAAGTGTTGTCTCTAAACAAGAGGAGAAAACAGTTCTCTCTAAAATGAAACGCACTGTTAAACTGCTGTGTTTGCATTGTTTTGTTACTGCGTGAGAATATTATAATAAAGTTACGCGTGACTTGCTTCTTTCTGTTTTCTGATTGGTTAGAAGTAGATGGGGGCACTCCTTCTATAGGGAACCCATGGTTAGAAACTGCACGATATGGTCTCACACTGTTGTCAATTGTTATTATGGACACCTGTACCCTAGCTACACGAGTGAGACTACATAGAAAAGCACCATACAGTGCCACAGAGTTGCCACATATTGTAATAGAGCTTTATTACATGTTAACAACATGCAGATAAATCATTTGGGCTCCTATATATACCAGTACTCACAATATCTTAATAAAGTCCAGCCCTTTGCTATACATCGCAGTTCCCAGTATTGTTGTGAGATTGATACACTTAGTTGTTACACGGTTTCATCACATCACTGTCTGAGATTTAACGATTCACATTGTACTTTTTATTAGCTGCATTGGGTTTACTGTTTTATCATGCAGAGATGTTCTTGTTTAATGTCGTTATAAGCTGTTTAGATTTGAAATATGAGTTGGGATGCTGAAGGAAGCAAAGTCCAGCAAACGTGATGAACCCTAAAGCACAGGAGACAGCAAAGGGTTAAAGAGTCTGAATGGGCTGTGGATAGATACCGCTTCTCAAGAGATTTCAAAGAAACTATAGTAACCCTATAGTTCTAGTTATAGAGGGCAGGATACTGTGCTGAACAGGACCACTCTTCACATGCAGTATTGGAGGGTATATTCATTGTGTCACTTTGACGTCTTGTAATTTTATTCTTCTATTTTGAAAAGTTTAGCAGCATCCATGAGACTCCAATTGGAATCAGTTTGATTCACTCTGCACCCATTTGGACAGGATGATATCTGGTCTTATTTAGCTCAAGAATGCAATTGTCTTAAAAAAAATAATAAATGGGAGAGGAGTTTGCAAATAGTACCCATATGTTTCTGCTGGGAACGTTAAGTTAAGCAAAACATTTAGAAAAGTCATGCAGAATTTCAAGCAGGGATTTTGTGCCTGCAGCACGGCAGTTATTTGCAGGTCATGTTTCAGTGATATCATTGAGTTCTGGACCATGATCAGATCCATGTGTCCCTTCACACACAATTCCACACGGTTTGCATTGCCTGCTAGTGGAGTTGAAACATTTACAGCACACTGTTTACAGCATGTGAGAATGACTATTTCAGGGCACCTGATTCCTAGAGAGATATTGCATTTGTTTAAAGCTGGCAGGCAGTAAAGTAAAGCATTCTGCATTATGTATGACTCTATTGTACATGTCGTTTCATTTAAAATACTTGGGTGGGGGTCCCTGTTATATCATTACAGATTCTGATCTAAATAAGAAACATTTCTTCATTTCAGTCAGCCATGCAGTCAAAATGGTTGCTTTACTTAGTGATGAGAAGTAAACCCCAGGGGGATGTAGGACACCACAGGGATTGGCACAAACAAAGCCGTTGCTAGGGATTGATTCAGCCTGCCTCTCAGGAGGAATTCCCTGACTGAGAGGTGTTCAGATGTTATTCCAAATCAATGGGACTGAATATTCAGGAGCCCACTGATCCATACTTTTTGTAGAAAACTGGGCATTTGTATCCTGTGCTTTTCTATCTCTGTCCTGATAAAATGTAAGCTAATGACACCTTTATCAGACCTCTGCTGAAAGATTTGCTGAGAGATGCGTCTTCACTCAACCCTTTCTTCTTGGTAGCAGTGGTGTTTTTCTTTGTTTTCTTATCCTCTTGCACATATACCAGCTATCCTTCTATATACATATGAACATCAAAATTGAAGAATCCACTCAGGACCCCTGAGTGTGAAGACATTTTTAGATGCTAGATATCTCAATGCCTGCTGTATAACTGAAAATATATCCCCTTCGGTCACAAACTTTTTATTCAATTTTTAGAAAATGTAAAACAGTTTGTGTGAACTCTATGGAGTTTGAGAAGTTGCCCTGCCATACCTTAAAGAAGCATTATAAAATAGATACATAGATAGGAAACGTAACATGGTACAGCTGTGCACACAGTGACTGAAGGGGACATTCTAGTATTGTATGTATCTATTTTGTCAGGGGTAACTGGTCCAGCCCCACCCTGTGAGTGTTGGAGTCTCAAACACATTGACAGCAGGTTAAAAACATCAATTGGAAATCATTACAATTGTGTAGCTTACAGCCCCCCCCCCCCAGATTAAAACAATCAATTATTTACATTTTATTCACTATTTCATGCGCTGGGAGTCTCTGGAGACGATTGAATGCATGATTGTCCTACAGTCAACATTGGTTTGATGAAATCAAAGCTCCTGTGATGTAAACAGTGTCTGTGTTTCATTGACAGGCATGTCCCTCCATCTAACTGCCTTGAATATAAAGCAAAAAAAAAACATAACAGTTGGGCAACAACCACTTTTTTATTTCCTTTTACAATTTAACTAGCTCTGCCTCCTCTTATAAAGTCACCAAAAGCATATGACTCATACAGATGCATTTTATGTGGGTATACATGAAGAGGAAATTATGAAGCTAATTCCTCAAAGCCTGTTCTCGGAAAATGGAATTAATCCTTTTGAGAGCTTTATGTGGGAGAGTTAAAAGATGCAGTTTTAAATTAAATTTTTTGCCACAGTACAGTGGAGCAATGCTGATGTCAGATCTGTAGAACGTTAGCATCTTATTGAATAATAATAATAATAATAATAATAATAATAATAATAATAATAAATAATAATAATAATAATAATAATAATAATAATAATAATGAACCACATCCTACTCCCAGGGTGGAGCAGCACACCAAACAATGGCACACCTGGGATGATGTCATCACATTCCTTTATAAATCCTGGTCTGGGGGACGCACTGACTCCCCAGAGTGGTACTGGAGACAGGAGGGGGGACGCACTGACTCTCTCCAGAGTGGTACTGGAGACATGAGCGAGGGACGCCCTGACTCTGACACTAACCTAGTTGAAAGTCAATAGTAAAATCATTATAACATAATTTTCATTAATGGTAGTGCCTGTGACTCTACACATTGGACCTTAACATAAATCATTTCCTCTAATCAGCTGATGGAGAGCACAGACTGAGATGCAGCTCCCCAATAAATATGAGCGCAGAGGCCATGGCTGTGACTGAGCTGGGATCTTCTCAGCCCAGAGCCCTGACTCAAAACACATGGTTTCTTCAGCATCAATATGAGCGCAGAGGCCATGGCTGTGACTGAGCTGGGCTCTTACACCTGCTCAGTACACCTACTTTACCATGCATAAGTAAAATAGCATATAGTATTATGTATTATTATTATTATTTTTGCTGTGAAAATCTATTGTGTTGATAGAAAATAAAATGGCAATAGGATGTAGTATAGCTGTGAGGTATGAGAAGAAATCATCTGTTAATAAAATGAATGACTTAGGAACTTGAAGACCTCCTTACCTTCAGGCAAATCTAGTCTTAATTAATAAAATGCTTGATATAAAGAGACAATGATGTCCCCCTGTCATGCCTAGGGTTACGACTGCGTTCTTACAAACCCTACAATGCATGCTGGGGATGTTTAAACGCTGTCTGAAACTGTCGACATTCATTCCGACATGGGTGCTTATCCTTGTGGCCTTCTATTACACAACTGAAAACTGCAATCACTGTAAGAAACTGTCTGTCCCTACGGTAAAATAAGCAATGGCACTAGTCAAGACTATAGAGGATTCTATGCACTTTGCCCACTAGTGGCAGTTAGAGGGATTACTGGCACTGTCTGGTACTTGGATGCATGCTGCATTTAGCAAATACAACCATCAAAGAAACATACCGTCTTTTCTTGTTTATTACCTCTTCAAACTTGGCAAAAGATGATAGTTTAAACTGCAACAATAATTGCACATGTTTGTTTAACAACCATACTCAGTTTTGCAAGTACATTTTCAGTGCCTAAATACATGAACCCCAAGGACTTGGGATTGCTTCATTGCTCTGACACTGGTGTGGAGTAAACAGGTTATAGAATCGGGAGCTGCAGTGCATAGCTGCAAAGACAGCACAAATACACTGCTAATGATACCGTTTTCTAGAGACTGTAACGCACAGGAATCAGTAACATCCAGATGATTGGACTTGGCAGACTGTAATTGGGAATTCATAAACAGCACAACTGGGGGCGCTCTATAACAAGACCTACAGAGTCACACTGGGCCCTCATTGCATTCCCTTAAATAAACGTGACATATGCAAATAGATTATAATGAAAATGTTTAGTTTCCTTGCACCTTAACTCTTAGGATTACTAGGGGAGAAGAAGGCAGACAAAAACAATTACCATTAGCTGTCAAAACTGACATTAATACATCACTTTTTATGTCTTTAGAATAAATGAATGACAGCCTGCCACAATGGCCAAGACCATTTAAAACAGGCCCATGGGATAAGTGCGGCCAGAGCTTCGGACTGAAATAAAGCTTGTTGGTTACTGATGTGGATTTTTGTTTTCAATCACAGACACATCTGTTTTTCATCACATAACAAATCAAACAGAGAGACAGACACATACAGAAACACTGGAGTAACAAAAATAACATACAGATAATCAAACAGAGAGACAGACACATACAGAAACACTGGAGTAACAAAAATAACATACAGATAATCAAACAGAGAGACAGACACATACAGAAACACTGGAGTAACAAAAATAACATACAGATAATCAAACAGAGAGACAGACACATACAGCAACACTGGAGTAACAAAAATAACATACAGATAATCAAACAGAGAGACAGACACATACAGAAACACTGGAGTAACAAAAATAACATGCAGATAATCAAACAGAGAGACAGACACATACAGCAACACTGGAGTAACAAAAATAACATACAGATAATCAAACAGAGAGACAGACACATACAGAAACACTGGAGTAACAAAAATAACATACAGATAATCAAACAGAGAGACAGACACATACAGAAACACTGGAGTAACAAAAATAACATACAGATAATCAAACAGAGAGACAGACACATACAGAAACACTGGAGTAACAAAAATAACATACAGATAATCAAACAGAGAGACAGACACATACAGAAACACTGGAGTAACAAAAATAACATACAGATAATCAAACAGAGAGACAGACACATACAGAAACACTGGAGTAACAAAAATAACATACAGATAATCAAACAGAGAGACAGACACATACAGAAACACTGGAGTAACAAAAATAACATACAGATAATCAAACAGAGAGACAGACACATACAGCAACACTGGAGTAACAAAAATAACATACAGATAATCAAACAGAGAGACAGACACATACAGAAACACTGGAGTAACAAAAATAACATACAGATAATCAAACAGAGAGACAGACACATACAGAAACACTGGAGTAACAAAAATAACATACAGATAATCAAACAGAGAGACAGACACATACAGCAACACTGGAGTAACAAAAATAACATACAGATAATCAAACAGAGAGACAGACACATACAGAAACACTGGAGTAACAAAAATAACATACAGATAATCAAACAGAGAGACAGACACATACAGAAACACTGGAGTAACAAAAATAACATACAGATAATCAAACAGAGAGACAGACACATACAGAAACACTGGAGTAACAAAAATAACATACAGATAATCAAACAGAGAGACAGACACATACAGAAACACTGGAGTAACAAAAATAACATACAGATAATCAAACAGAGAGACAGACACATACAGAAACACTGGAGTAACAAAAATAACATACAGATAATCAAACAGAGAGACAGACACATACAGAAACACTGGAGTAACAAAAATAACATACAGATAATCAAACAGAGAGACAGACACATACAGAAACACTGGAGTAACAAAAATAACATGCAGATACTTGTGGCTCACTCAATGGTACTGGTCCTGCTTACCTCATTGAATTACTTTGCCCTTACCAGCTGATTCGTACCCTTAGCTCCTTCAAGGCTGGCCGCTGGTTATTCCTGATGTGAAACGGGTTGCTTTGCTGGTCGTTCCTTTAGCCCCCTGGCTCCTCTGCTATGGAATGATCTCCCTGCTGACATCAGGAGCTGCTAGTCAGTTGATAGGTTTAGAAAAGTTCTTCAACTTATCTATTCCGTCTCACGCATGGTTAAGGCCCTTGAGAAGCTTTTATAGCCAAATCTGGTTTTTATATTTATGTCCTGATTTTATGATTGGTTTGTTTATTTCTCTTTTTTATATATATATATATATATATATATATATATATATATATATATATATATATATATATATATATATATATATGTATATATATAAACTGTGCAAATCATCTTGAGATGTGCGGGTCTGCACATAATAAGGCGCTATATATAAAACAACATTGTTGTTGTTGTTGTTTTTGTAGTTGTTCTAGTTTTTGTAAAGGGCAAGAGTAAATGCTTTTTAAAATATACCCCTCGGTATTCAATACATCACTCAGTATAGTAATGTATATGTTGTCGGTATATATTAGTCAGTATATATTGAAAGAAGACCAGAAAGTGCTAATGAAGATTCAATGGAGTGTTTAGAACATGTTAAAGGCATATGGTGCCCTGAGGTTGGTCTTGCAACCAAGAACGCTCTTCCCAGAGTCAATAATTCCAAAGGCTGTGATGGGGTTCCAGTGATAACGGGGGTCCTTTTGGGCAGCAGTGCTTGAGGAATGGCTGGAGATGCTTTAGTTAACACTGAGGTCAATGCAATCAGCTCCTGTGCTTTGATGATTAATAAAATTTAGCAATACGCAGGCTCTGGCAGAGGCAGGGCTTTGCTCTGGCCAGTCATCAGTAATCGGCCACGGCCACATGCCACGCTCAGTGGTGCCACTGAAGTCACACTGGAGGTGCTTGTGTTTCCTGGAGTGTGCGAGAGCAGAGTGGTGTTTGTAAGAATGCATCAGGCTATTTTTAACCCTTCACTTTCATACACAGAGATCCTGGTCAAGCCCCTCTACCATTGCCCTGGTTAGGCAACTAAAGACACCAGGGGGGTGTCTGTTGTATAAATGCACTGAGACTTGTGATTTTAGTACAAGTGTTCATGCTGTCTATATTAGTGTCGTTGTTTTGCATCAGGTGGCAGTAGTGTTTACATCTACTTACCAGCACTACGTTATCTTCTGTTGTGTGTATTTTAAAATTTTAAAAAGTTTTTTTTGAGAACTGGAAAGAAACTAAACAAGCCAATAAATATACAAAAATCGTGTATAAGTGACTGGAGGATCAGATAAAAGACTAAAGTAAAACACCTCCCTCACCACAAAGTCAGGTGAAGTCGGGTGAAACACCAATCTATCAAGTCTGCCTGAAGGATGTGAGATTTTAGAGACCTGTATGCATACAGTATATATCAAAGTGTGTTGTATATATACACACAGCCCATTTGAATACCATTATTTTGTAGCCCCTACTTCAACCTTCTCTAGGAACATGTATGTTCTTGCTAGCCTGTGAAGCCCACCCTATGATCCAAAATGATTCAATGCAATGACTGGGGGACAGGCAGCAGCATCGAATCCATCTTTATATTCAGGTCTTTTTTTTAAACAGATAATCTCTCAAACCCCCCTTCTCTCAGTGACACGTTGAATCTGTTAGACTGTTTGTCTGACACCCCAGCTGGGGTAATGATCCATGCCTTTGTGCTATCAGGGTTAGGTTACTATAGTTCTGTGCCTATGGCTTGTCTTCTTACTGACATTAAGAAGAGGCATCACCCCTCCTGTCTGAACTCCGCTGCTTGTCTCCCTGCCCAGCCCTGGATACATTCCCTTGCTGTCAGCCTAGCATTGTGAGGCTGGCACCAGCCCAGTTATTATCAATACCACTTGTTGATCCTGTGCTCTTAGGGATCTGTATTGTGCTACACATAATCTTTAGGAACAGTTTTTAAACCAGACCTCAAAGGCGTACACACCCAAGTCCTTAACCATGAAAAATCCCTTTATTTCAAAGAGAGCATTCTTTCTAAAACCTACACACGCTTCTTTCAATATGCTGCCTTGGTTGTAACAGATCATGACAAAGAGGCCTGTGCAGTAATTCAACATTATGTACAATTAAAAAGTGCACCTCAGCTAGCTTTACTTGTTCTGAAGTCAAGCTGATATCTTTCATTGTGTCCCAGGAAAAACATTCACAATCTAGGGGCTGGGCCCCTTAACTGCTTGGTTTGTATAATAGATCAGCTCAGGGTTCCAGTGGTTTGTATAACAGTGCAGGGTTCCAGTGGTTTGTATAACAGCGCAGGGTTCCAGTGGTTTGATCAGCGCAGGGTTCCAGTGGTTTGATCAGTGCAGGGTTCCAGTGGTTTGATCAGTGCAGGGTTCCAGTGGTTTGTATAACAGCGCATGGTTCCAGTGGTTTGATCAGTGCAGGGTTCCAGTGGTTTGTATAACAGCACAGGGTTCCATTGGTCTGATCAGTGCAGGGTTCCAGTGGTTTGTACAACAGCGCATGGTTCCAGTGGTTTGATCAGTGCAGGGTTCCAGTGGTTTGTATAACAGCGCATGGTTCCAGTGGTTTGATCAGTGCAGGGTTCCAGTGGTTTGCGCATCCAGTGGTTTGATCAGCGCAGGGTTCCAGTGGTTTGATCAGCGCAGGGTTCCAGTGGTTTGATCAGTGCAGGGTTCCAGTGGTTTGTATAACAGCACAGGGTTCCAGTGGTTTGATCAGCGCAGGGTTCCAGTGGTTTGATCAGCGCAGGGTTCCAGTGGTTTGATCAGTGCAGGGTTCCAGTGGTTTGAACAGCGCATGGTTCCAGTGGTTTGATCAGTGCAGGGTTCCAGTGGTTGTGAACAGCGCAGGGTTCCAGTGGTTTGATCAGCGCAGGGTTCCAGTGGTTTGTATATCAGCGCAGGGTTCCAGTGGTTTGATCAGTGCAGGGTTCCAGTGGTTTGTATAACAGCGCAGGGTTCCAGTGGTTTGATCAGTGCAGGGTTCCAGTGGTTTGATCAGTGCAGGGTTCCAGTGGTTTGATCAGTGCAGGGTTCCAGTGGTTTGATCAGCGCATGGTTCCAGTGGTTTGATCAGTGCAGGGTTCCAGTGGTTTGATCAGCGCAGGGTTCCAGTGGTTTGATCAGTGCAGGGTTCCAGTGGTTTGATCAGCGCATGGTTCCAGTGGTTTGATCAGTGCAGGGTTCCAGTGGTTTGTACAACAGCGCAGGGTTCCAGTAAGCTGTAATTTTCGAATGTTATGAAAGGAATTTAGCTGGTTGGTATCTATTCAAGTTTTAGTATGAATAGCATACCCAACAAAAGCCCTTTGTCTATTCGCAGACCAGGTAAAGTAGAAGCATGCCTGTAATGTCTTCCAGCAGGTAACATCACTCATCATGTCCGAGCAGCACTTCAGTTCAGACCACTTTCTGTCATAATTCAACCCAGGATTCTTAGTAAGGCTGCCAGTTTATCTCCTGACAATCTGTGTGGTTTCTTTTAAGTCTTCAGTAATATTTAAAGAAACCTAGAGGTTTACAGATAAGCACAGACTGTTTGTGACTGTATTGGGTTCCAGAGGACCCGACTGGTGACTAAAACTGGGACTGTCACCATTTTCAGCTGACAAACAGCAGCCTTGTTAAATCAGCCAGGTTTTGCTATTTTGCTATAAATCTACCCTCAATGTTTTATTTTTAAATTCTGATTGTGTTACTTATTTGAACCACTTCAGAGTTGAAGTGAAGAAAATAAATTGTGCTGTTTTTTCTCTCTGTAAACCTGGTAGCCCTATAGAGTGGTGACCCATGATCTCTGCAGTGTTTATAAGGTTATATCAAATCTTCAGTCTAAAATAAGGTTTCATGGAAATCCAAGGCAGCTGTTTGACAGGCAGACAGACAGATCTGACCTGTGCATTGCATAAAAACAAGAATCTCAGCAAGCAAAGGATTGTTCGCCTAATAACTTTTCCACTATTATTATATCATTATAAGTTTATATAAAAAAAGGGTTATAATTATTATATTAAAGATCTGGAACCTGAAATGCTAATTTTGCAGAATACACTCCACCCTTGTTCAAACACTACCCTTGGGAACTAACGGCTTTGAACTGCATATTGTAGTGAAAGTTATTTTAATAGGGCTTTAATACACCAGGGAGCCAAAGTATCACTGCCTGATCTAAAAGATAAGGACATACAAGAGCAAGCCTTTACTGTGGGTGGATTATGTCTTACTTTGTAGCACGCAAGGGCAGGTACATTTCCAGAGAATAAGGAAACTTAATGCTCTTCCCGACTGACTGTACTCAATAGTCTTACCTCAGGCAAATATTTCTGACAGCTTAACCCAAAAATCTCTATGCAGCATCACAAAAGAATATAATGCTGCAGATTAGTGTTTGTATATCCTTTGAGAACTAGGGGGAAGTAGTCTTGCAGGGGTTTGTCTGTAATCCAGCAGTCTATTGCAAAGAGGTAGGGAAGGGGAGGGAGGTATGGTGTAGCCCAGTGCAGTCTTCATACCATTGTGCCAGCACTGTATTCAGCTCGGTTTCCAGCAAGTCACTGTGGGATATTGTGGGCTGGTGGGGAGGTGTGGGGATTAGAGGTCCCGTGTGGTCTGCATCAAAACAACAGCATGCACTGTTATACAAGTTAAGGGCAGCATGCAGTGGTAAGACATAGGAATACCCCCTCAAAGCGCCATTATTTTCAATGTTGCACTTGCCATATGCACCTGTGTGGGGAGCTCAATCAATCAATGCTTCCTAAAATATCTTTCACCCCAGGTAGCCCAGATTCTGTGCATGAGATAAAAAGAACAGTGGTAACAACAGTTTAAAAGCTTGGTTAGATTTTGTGTGGTGAAAGGGAGGCATTGCAATCCTGATGTCATTAGTGAGAGACTTCCACAGAACTAAATTCCGCCAGTGTCAGCTGATTGGAGTTTCGATGTGGGCACTTTGCCAGTAACCCTGCATTGATGATCCCAGCTCGTCCCTACTTAACAAGTAGGAAAGTCCCTGCCTGCAAGGAGTATCTTAAATCAATCAAGGCAGAAGTGCACAGGTAAGCACTGCACAACTGATATGGAGTGTGTTTGAACTCTTGAGTTCTGGAGCAGTCTGGAGTGTGTTTGAACTCTTGAGTGCTGGAGCAGTCTGGAATGTGTTTGAACTCTTGAGTTCTGGAGCAGTCTGGAGTGTGTTTGAACTCTTGAGTTCTGGAGCAGTCTGGAGTGTGTCTGAACTATTGAGTTCCAGAGCAGTCTGGAGTGTGTCTGATCTCTTGAGTGCTGGAGCAGTCTGGAGTGTGTTTGAACTCTTGAGTTCTGGAGCAGTTGAAGCTTGTTATTAGGGAGAGTGCCTATCCCCCCTCGTTTGGACTCCAGCAGTGTGTATGAGACGGTAGAAGGAAGCAATGGCAATAGTTGCTGTTCTACAAACCTTCAAATGACATCGGAATGGCCATCAGGTCCATCACACCCCAGATTTGAACACCATTGACTTTGTTCTGAATGTTGAAACTCTCCTAGTTGTTCCCACAGACCTTCTCTTTCCACACACCAGCCTTGGTTCTGTATGCTGAGATACATTAATTTTGTTCTTTGGTATCACATGATAAACTTCAGTAACCTCCACAGTTTTCTAATATTAAAGAGGCTTGGTTGCTTCTAATGTAATCTGGCAATGGAGATATAGTTGCCACACCTCTGTGCCCTTCAGCACCTCCACAAAATAAGGGGGGGGCGAATATAATGAGTGTGTGGCCATGTCCTTGCACATCAGTGCTGGAAAACAAATACATAATGAAAGATTGTAGCTGCATTGTCATCACATCTATGTGCAATGTGTTGAAGCCCATTGTTAATATGCCCACTCATAGTGTTCTTTTATTACATTAAACTCTGTTTACTGCTGTGAAATTCAATTAAGAAAGCTATGAGTTTTGTGTTTTCATAGGGTTATGTGCTGTGAGTTCAACACATGCTGTTGCCTTTATAGGCACACAATGTCCTTACTGTGGTGGCTGGAGAAGCTCTTTATCAGTGGACAATGGGGTTTGCAGGACAAACAGCCTGGCATGTGAAAAAGATGTGTGCCTTCCTCTACAGCAACTCCTACTAGGAGCAATGGGTCATTACAGATAGCGTTCTTTCTATCACCATGCTTAAATAACATTAGAATCCTTCCTTTTAAGTGCTGCTTTAAATAAAATAAAAAATCCTTCAACATTGGATATTTTTCATTGAATATTTGTTCATGTTTCTTTAAAGTTCAATAATGTACCAGGCAAGGGGTGGGGATACATTATCCTGGGAACAGATAAAACACCCTTGGAGATGAATGCGTGAGAGCAGCAGTCTAACTTTCTCTTTTCAAATCCAAATTGATGTTCTTTTAAACATGCCCCAGCAACGCCCAGACTGCATCATTAAACACATTTGCATAGCTACATTCCAAGAGCAGTAAAGGTAAAGAGAAAAAGTGAAACTCTGTTCAAATTCCCTGGTGGCTCGTGATACAGGGCAGGTGGTTTTGAGCAGCATGCCATGTGTAGTGTTGCCAGTGAGGAGCATCACTTCACTTGAAAAATTCTTTCACTTGTTCTTGGAACTGCTGCAGAATCTAAACAGGGAGAAAGCTAATTGTGCAAAGACGTTTTTAACCCATTCCCCTGCAAACTTAATAATTGCTCCAGTGTTTGCCACTTACATACATGTCACATGGTGCAGAGATGCTGTTCAGAGCTCAGCTCAGACCCTGGTGTTCAATGCAGAGATGCTGTTCAGATCTCAGCTCAGACCCTGGTGTTCACTGCAGAGATGCTGTTCAGAGCTCAGCTCAGACCCTAGTGTTCACTGCAGAGATGCTGTTCAGAGCTCAGCTCAGACCCTGGTGTTCACTGCAGAGATGCTGTTCAGAGCTCAGCTCAGCTCAGACCCTGGTGTTCACTGCAGAGATGCTGTTCAGAGCTCAGCTCAGGCCCTGGTGTTCACTGCAGAGATGCTGTTCAGAGCTCAGCTCAGACCCTGGTGTTCACTGCAGAGATGCTGTTCAGAGCTCAGCTCAGACCCTGGTGTTCACTGCAGAGATGCTGTTCAGAGCTCAGCTCAGGCCCTGGTGTTCACTGCAGAGATGCTGTTCAGGATCCCAGTGAAAGGTGTGCACAAACTTCCTTTCCATTTGGATGCTTGTTCAATCAGACCAACTCCTCATCCACAGGGATAGAAGGCAGCAGCCCCAAAAATGTACTTCTGAATTGTTTATTTCAGATTTGGAAACTTCATCCCTTTGAACCCTGAATTCTATAAACGTACACCTGCTGACAGAGACGAACAGCTGTCTTTTCACAATCTCATACTGGGGAGATTTACTGAAGTCTGCAGCAAACCCCATTGTAACTATGTAACAATAGAAACTGTAATTGACAGAACCAGATGCTTTCCTCTGGTGACATATTATTCGGTTAATTAGAATCCATTTTAAGGGTATTTTTAATGAAGACTAGGACCTACTGTTGCCAATGCATGAAGTGATAGGGGAGCATAACACTTGAATTACTTGTTAGAACACAGCCCTTACGGTCTAGCTTCTAATAAAACGTGCTTTAGATGTTTGTTTTTTTAAATGCAGCCAATGAAAGGCTGTACATGTTATTACATTATCTTAGGGGTGCGTCTTCTATTTATATATATATATATATATATGTATATGTATATATATGTATATATAAGTTTTTTCTTTTTTTCTTTACATTAAGCAATTTAACGGTGTGCTTTTAATGTGTTTTTTTTAATTTTATAGTTAAGCCATGTGTTGACTTGAATGGATCTTGAATTAAGAAGAGGCCGAGACATTGCTTAGATTGACAATTGCAGTTGGATTACAGTATGTCTCCATCAAGTGGAGAGAAGAGGAATTGCACACTGTAAATATATATATATATATATATATATATATATATATATATATATATATATATATATATATATATATCCTGCCTGCACTGCAATATACTGTACCTGCACTGCAATATACTGTACCAGCACTGCAATATACTGCACCTGCACTGTAATATACTGTACCAGCACTGTAATATACTGTACCTGCACTGTAATATGCTGTGCCTGGAATGTAATATACTGTACCTGCACTGCAATATACTGTACCTGCAATGTAATATACTGTACCTGCACTGTAATATACTGTACCTGCAATGTAATATACTGTATCTGCACTGTAATATACTGTACCTGCAATGTAATATACTGTATCTGCACTGCAATATACTGTACCTGCACTGTAATATACTGTACCTGCAATGTAATATACTGTATCTGCACTGCAATATACTGTACCTGCAATATAATATACTGTACCTGCACTGCAATATATTTTACCTGCACTGCAATATACTGTACGAGCACTGCAATATACTGTACCTGCAATGTAATATACTGTACCTGCACTGCAATATACTGTTCCAGCACTGCAATATACTGTACCTGCACTGCAACATAGTGTACCTGCACTGCAATCCATTATGTATACAGTCCTACTGCAAACTCAAAGCGTGAAGATTTATTTATTTATTTTACCATAACCAGTAAATCTTTTGGCCCTAAAGCAAAGCAAGAGTTCAATTGAAATGCAGCATCAGCGCTCTTATTTATTCATCTTGAAATGGAAACAATGTGGCTGGCTGGGAGTCAGCCACCGCTCCTGTGGAGTCAAATTCTTTGACTTGAGCTTTGATCTGGTTTTCTGAACATTATTAATCTATGAAGCTTGTTTTGTGATGGTGAATCATGATCCTCATGTATCTGAATATTCACTTCATATTCTATGAAGCTTGTTTTGTGATGAATATTCACTTTATAATCTATGAAGCTTGTTTTGTGATGAATATTCACTTTATATTCTATGAAGCTTGTTTTATGATGAATATTTCTTTTATAATCTATGAAGCTTGTTTTGTGATGGTGAATCATGATCATCCTGTATCTGAATATTCACTTTATAATCTATGAAGCTTGTTTTGTGATGAATATTCACTTTATATTCTATGAAGCTTGTTTTATGATGAATGTTTCTTTTATAATCTATGAAGCTTGTTTTGTGATGAATATTCACTTTATAATCTATGAAGCTTGTTTTGTGATGAATATTCACTTTATAATCTATGAAGCTTGTTTTGTGATGAATATTCACTTTATAATCTATGAAGCTTGTTTTGTGATGGTGAATCATGATCATCCTGTATCTGAATATTCACTTTATAATCTATGAAGCTTGTTTTGTGATGAATATTCACTTTATAATCTATGAAGCTTGTTTTGTGATGGTGAATCATGATCATCCTGTATCTGAATATTCACTTTATAATCTATGAAGCTTGTTTTGTGATGAATATTCACTTTATAATCTATGAAGCTTGTTTTGTGATGCTGAATCATGATCATCCTGTATCTGAATATTCACTTTATATTCCATGAAGCTTGTTTTATGATGAATATTTCTTTTATATTCTATGAAGCTTGTTTTGTGATGAATATTTCTTTTATATTCTATGAAGCTTGTTTTGTGATGAATATTTCTTTTATATTCTATGAAGCTTGTTTTGTGATGAATATTTCTTTTATATTCTATGAAGCTTGTTTTGTGATGGTGAATCATGATCATCCTATATCTGAATATTCACTTTATAATCTATGAAGCTTGTTTTGTGATGAATATTCACTTTATAGTCTATGAAGCTTGTTTTATGATGAATATTTCTTTTATAATCTATGAAGCTTGTTTTGTGATGAATATTCACTTTATAATCTATGAAGCTTGTTTTGTGATGAATATTCACTTTATAGTCTATGAAGCTTGTTTTATGATGAATGTTTCTTTTATAATCTATGAAGCTTGTTTTATGATGAATGTTTCTTTTATAATCTATGAAGCTTGTTTTGTGATGCTGAATCGTGATCACCCTGTATTTGAATATTCACTTTATATTCTATGAAGCTTGTTTTGTGATGAATATTCACTTTATATTCTATGAAGCTTGTTTTATGATGAATATTCCTTTTATAATCTATGAAGCTTGTTTTGTGATGCTGAATCATGATCATCCTATATCTGAATATTCACTTTATAATCTATGAAGCTTGTTTTGTGATGAATATTCACTTTATATTCTATGAAGCTTGTTTTGTGATGAATATTCACTTTATAATCTATGAAGCTTGTTTTATGATGAATATTTATTTTATAATCTATGAAGCTTGTTTTATGATGAATATTTCTTTTATAATCTATGAAGCTTGTTTTGTGACGTTGAATCGTGATCATCCTGTATCTGAATATTGGGTAATATGATTTTCATGAGATGGTAATTACGATGCACTCTGAATCAACCTCAGCTGTTGATTAGGAGTTTAAGAAGTCTTTTATATTTGATCTCGGCTTGTTCTCTCTGCCTGTCAGTGGGCTGTGTTAACAAAACAGCCTATTAGAGGGTTTGAGAAAAAACAGCAGGAATATCCTGTATGCGCAATAAACAACACAGACTATACAATCACTCTAATATCATCCTGTATGAGCAATAAACAACACAGAATATACAATCACTCCAATATCATCCTGTATGAGCAATAAACAACACAGAATATACAATCACTCTAATATCATCCTGTATGCGCAATAAACAATACAGAATATACAATCACTCCAATATCATCCTGTATGAGCAATAAACAACACAGAATATACAATCACTCTAATATCATCCTGTATGAGCAATAAACAACACAGAATATACAATCACTCCAATATCATCCTGTATGCGCAATAAACAACACAGAATATACAATCATGCCAATATCATCCTGTATGAGCAATAAACAACACAGAATATACAATCACTCCAATATCATCCTGTATGCGCAATAAACAACACAGAATATACAATCACTCCAATATCATCCTGTATGCGCAATAAACAACACAGAATATACAATCACTCCAATATCATCCTGTATGCGCAATAAACAACACAGAATATACAATCACTCCAATATCATCCTGTATGCGCAATAAACAACACAGAATATACAATCACTCCAATATCATCCTGTATGCGCAATAAACAACACAGAATATACAATCACTCCAATATCATCCTGTATGAGCAATAAACAACACAGAATATACAATCACTCCAATATCATCCTGTATGCGCAATAAACAACACAGAATATACAATCACTCCAATATCATCCTGTATGCGCAATAAACAATACAGAATATACAATCACTCTAATATCATCCTGTATGAGCAATAAACAACACAGACTATACAATCACTCCAATATCATCCTGTATGCGCAATAAACAACACAGACTATACAATCACTCTGATATCATCCTGTATGAGCAATAAACAACATAGAATATACAATCACTCCAATATCATCCTGTATGCGCAATAAACAACACAGAATATACAATCACTCTAATATCATCCTGTATGCACAATAAACAACACAGAATATACAATCACTCCAATATCATCCTGTATGAGCAATAAACAACACAGAATATACAATCACTCCAGTATCATCCTGTATGAGCAATAAACAACACAGAATATACAATCACTCCAATATCATCCTGTATGAGCAATAAACAACACAGAATATACAATCACTCCAATATCATCCTGTATGCGCAATAAACAATACAGAATATACAATCACTCCAATATCATCCTGTATGAGCAATAAACAACACAGAATATACAATCACTCTAATATCATCCTGTATGAGCAATAAACAACACAGAATATACAATCACTCCAATATCATCCTGTATGCGCAATAAACAACACAGAATATACAATCACTCCAATATCATCCTGTATGAGCAATAAACAACACAGAATATACAATCACTCCAATATCATCCTGTATGAGCAATAAACAACACAGAATATACAATCACTCCAATATCATCCTGTATGAGCAATAAACAACACAGAATATACAATCACTCTAATATCATCCTGTATGCGCAATAAACAACACAGAATATACAATCACTCCAATATCATCCTGTATGAGCAATAAACAACACAGAATATACAATCACTCCAATATCATCCTGTATGAGCAATAAACAACACAGAATATACAATCACTCCAGTATCATCCTGTATGAGCAATAAACAACACAGAATATACAATCACTCCAATATCATCCTGTATGAGCAATAAACAACACAGAATATACAATCACTCCAATATCATCCTGTATACAATTTAACATGGCTGACATATTGCAACTCCTAATGAAGTTTATTCATGCAGTACCTAAAATTGACCACTGGAGGGCAATATGGGCTTAGTTATAAAAGCTTGAAAAATGCCTCCCTGTCTTGTTTTGTGATGAAGACATGAATAGACAGTATCAGGCAGCCCACGTGTATACACTGTGTTTGTATTTTTAAATAGTTTGACTGGTCTTTCTTTCCTGCAGGGGTGTCGATTCTGGATGATCGTGACGATCACCAGTCCAATCTAAATATTTCATGCGCCACCCTGGTCTGGGTCTGGGGTTTCTCAGTGTATTTAATAAATTCAGTGGTGCTGTAATGAGTTATCTTTTAAACAGAGGCGTTTGCTTGGACTCTAAACTTTTGGGATCACTACTGCAGCCCTTCGGATAGACAATGACAAAGACAGAGGGTGAAGCAGACTTTGCCAAGCCTATTAATGAATGTTCTCTATACCTGCTATCCAACTGCACAAAGCAGAGGAGCACTCTCAGCACTTATATACCCAGCTCTCTGCTGCCCAGAGTCCAGTGGTTAATAGATAGACTGGCATTCATACCCCAGTGTGGCTGAGACTCTTCTTTACAGTGCAGTGCTGAGGAGGCCAGCAACAAGCAATCTACAAATTCACAGGCATCTCTACTGTACGCATTGGAACACGTGTGCTCTATAATAAAGCAATCCCTTTGAAAACGTTACCCATGCCATCTATAGGGCCAGCAGGACCAGCTCTGCTGCCGACTCTCACCTGTGCTGTTCTGCGTGGGAGCACCGTGAGCGAGAAGATTTGATATGTATTTGCTATGTATATATTTGCCCAACCTTCTCAAGTCTGCTCATGTCTCAAACCTCTATTAATCTAACTTCACTACAGTATCTGATCAATGCAAAGGCTTTTCAGGGATTAGATTGCAGACAATTGTGTAGCAGTGCAGTTTTCACAATCCTGGGATCGGCTCAGCGTTTTATAAGAAGAGATAATACCCGATTAATTTACAATCTAAAAGTATTAAAACTTCATGTTTCCTGCAATTAGGGTTTGAAGTTCAGTCTCGTGCTGTCAGTGTGTTACAGATTCACAAGCACCTCAAGATTGTATTTCAGAGAGGCACAACAAGACAACCCTGATCTAAATACAGCAGTGCTGTTAAAGACACGTTTGGAAGGGTATATATACTGTATACATGTCACCTTGTCTTCTGATACTTATTCATTGCAAAACACTGCAGATTCTAATACGGATTTAAACCCACACATGGATATGCCAGGAAACACTTTGAATGAGCCACCATGCTTCACTGATTGATATTCAGTAACTGTAACAGTGGATAGTCCAACAATTATCCATGAGTTCAGTCCAAGCAAGCTAGTAATAGGATTTCCAGGGGTAGCCATATGTTCAAACAAAAGCATCGAACTACTTCAGAAATACTGAGAACCCTTTACCTAATGCCTGTATTACTTTGTCTAATTGAATTTGATTGGCCCTGATCTTTTTAATGTAGTCATCCTAATGTTCTGTCTCTAGCCCAACCTATCCGCCCAACCCTGTTTCATAACACTTTTACTCATAGACTTCATTGTGCTTCCCCTATGCTAGTGAACTATCAGATAAGCAGGGATCTCCATCTATAACCACTACAGGCTTCCTCATGCAGAGCTGGTATTTACAGGCATGATCTCTGCTCTAGTGAAAAGAGGCTGTGTCTGGTTGGTCTAACGTACTTCACTTTTAATACATGTTATTTTTTAATGAGGTTATTTGTTATCTGTTTCCATGAAGTCCTGGGGATGGATTATAACATACTCATTAATGGGGTTCAAAGTCTACTGTGGTAAATGTGCACAGTAATATTGAGTTGTATAGGCATTATAAGAGTGAAATTAATTCAATCATATTAAGCTAAGGGAACACAAAGACATTTTTTCAAGACCAGTGGCTTGAAACCTGGTTCCAGGAGACCAGGAGACCTAATTTGAAGCAACTTTGCTGAATCAAACCCCAAGTCTCCTTTAGTGTATACAACCGGAAATATATATAAAATATTATTTGAATATAAACAATAACAAGTAGTTGTCATGCTGTCAAACACCTATAAATACCTCCAATGTTTTGATTCAAACACAGGCTTCCTTGAGAAAGATGTGTACAACATATCGAAACGTTGGGCAGCTGGCTCTTTGAGCTAATATATATATATATATATATATATATATATATATATATCTATATATATATATATATATAAAGGACTGAAGTGAAAGAGATGAGTAGGCTGCTGGATTGCAAAGCTGTTATTTCTGATTAGATGAATGCACCTTTGTGCCAAATCCTTTTAGCTGTAAATGTGTGTGGCATTTTCATCAGTAATTCTAGACAGATTTACAGTAAACAACACTTCACTGAGGGACTGTCAACAAATTCACCCCACAATTGTTTTAGTTTTTCAACGAGGAGCGATGCATGGCCACCTAGCTCCAATGAACTCCAGTAGATTACCAATAAAAATAACAAGAAGGACTCTTTTAAAATAACCCTATACTTTTACTGAAACTGTGTTTCAGCTCCCAGTTATGCTGACAGCTGCTAAGCATGTCCACTGGTGATGAATATCCCAGGCAACTTGATACAAAGCCTGTACATGCACACGCTACACTCACAGCTTTAGCCAGATCACCATGAGAACAGCTTATTCAGTTGAGCTGACACCTGGTACTGACTTTCCTTAGCACATATTAATTAGGGGATTGTCATTTAGGTCATGGTGGCTAGGCTTAATGAAAGCTGTATATTCTTCAAAAGCATGTGCCTAAATTCACTGAGACATGCTGTACTGTACTATGTGTTGTTAACCCACTGGTAAGAGGATCTGTTACTAACAGACCATGCTTTTACAGGGCTTCCTCTCATTATAGTTCCCATAGTTTGCATGGCATGCCCCTGTTTACTGCACAATGAAACATGTAATTATTGTTAGACTGGTCTGCTGGGTTCAGCATCAGCTTCCTAAGAGAACTGGCAGAGAAACCACAGCGAGCTGCAGCAGCCAACCAGGGAATGTAATTGAAATTTGAACTAAAACCCCAAGCTCTGTCTGTCTGGGGGAAGGAATGTCTCTTAACAGTCAAGCAATCTTCTGTAGATGTTAAAAGAAGATAGCGGTGGCTACCAGATGTCTAATGACAACCATGCTGCGGCAGTCTTGCTTCAGTCCGTTCTTGACAGAGAAAGTGTAGCTTTACAAGTTCCAGAGGACTCTGTTTAAAAGCTGTTGAAGGTTACTGGTAGCCAGTGTTTAAAGAGTGGCTTTCTGCCAGACCCCTATCAGTGTTTTCTCTCTGCAAAGTACTGCTGTTCTGCGATTCCAATCTGGACGGGGTTAAAAAAGAGAACAGGAAATGAGGCAGCACTTACTGTAACAGTCACTCACTGAGCACACAATGCAATGTCTGATAGGCTGCCCAGCCCCCAAGGGCACAGACTCCTGCACTACACTACACTTTGTAAAGTGATGTCATAAGAGGGTACTATTCTGATGGAAATATTCCGCTCTCTTTAATATCTTGGAGTGCCGAAAACACCTCAAAATGATTTGACTTTCTTGCTAAAGACCTTCCAGCTTTTTCAATATCTGTCCACCTGCTCCAACTGTGCCCCAGGGTTCAATCAAAGTAACTGACATTATTGCATTTGGCAACCAGGGGGCACTGTTGTATATGCAGAAGTCAATCTGAAACATTTGTACACCATTGTTGCTGGAAAGTCTTTGGAAGTCCTGCCTCCGTCTGGCAGGTGAAGCAATGGCTCCTCCCTTTAGCAATAATAATTGGACTCCCTTGTGTATCCCCAGGTTGAGCCTGACCCTTTGTCTGTAATTTCTTGCTGCTCTTTCTCATCCCCTCCACTACCTCTGCAACCTCTGCAAAATTAAATGGGACTGGGGAGGGCATTTGACCATGCCCTTTTGGACAATAGAGCTGTTTTTATTTCCCCTCCCTGCTCTGGGACAGCGCTTCAGGGGACAGCACCTTGTCTAACCTGCCTGACCGCTGTGTTTCACATATCACTTCAAATGGGCTTGTTTTAATGCCATCACAGCTATTCCCTTTAAGTTAAAGCTTGCACAACACCACACATTCTTTGAATGAAAACGGTAAATATCTATCTATCTGTCAACCTGGGCGGATTTGGAAAATGGGAAAAGTTTTCAGCAAGTCTCATGTGCTCTGCATTCTTTATTGCTATAAAGCATTCTGCAAGTCTCATGTACTCTGCATTCTTTATTGCTATAAAGCATTCTGCAAGTCTCATGTGCTCTGCATTCTTTATTGCTATAAAGCATTCAGCAAGTCTCATGTGCTCTGCATTCTTTATTGCTATAAAGCATTCTGCAAGTCTCATGTGCTCTGCATTCTTTATTGCTATAAAGCATTCTGCAAGTCTCGTGTGCTCTGCATTCTTTATTGCTATAAAGCATTCTGCAAGTCTCATGTGCTCTGCATTCTTTATTGATATAAAGCATTCTGCAAGTCTCATGTGCTCTGCATTCTTTATTGCTATAAAGCATTCTGCAAGTCTCATGTGCTCTGCATTCTTTATTGATATAAAGCATTCAGCAAGTCTCATGTGCTCTGCATTCTTTATTGCTATAAAGCATTCTGCAAGTCTCATGTGCTCTGCATTCTTTATTGATATAAAGCATTCTGCAAGTCTCATGTGCTCTGCATTCTTTATTGATATAAAGCATTCTGCAAGTCTCATGTACTCTGCATTCTTTATTGCTATAAAGCATTCTGCACGTCTCATGTACTCTGCATTCTTTATTGCTATAAAGCATTCAGCAAGTCTCGTGTGCTCTGCATTCTTTATTGCTATAAAGCATTCTGCAAGTCTCATGTACTCTGCATTCTTTATTGCTATAAAGCATTCAGCAAGTCTCATGTACTCTGCATTCTTTATTGCTATAAAGCATTGTGCACGTCTCGTGTTTTCTGCATTCTTTATTGCTATAAAGCATTCAGCAAGTCTCGTGTGCTCTGCATTCTTTATTGCTATAAAGCATTCTGCAAGTCTCATGTGCTCTGCATTCTTTATTGCTATAAAGCATTCTGCAAGTCTCATGTGCTCTGCATTCTTTATTGCTATAAAGCATTCAGCAAGTCTCATGTGCTATGCATTCTTTATTGCTATAAAGCATTCAGCAAGTCTCATGTGCTCTGCATTCTTTATTGCTATAAAGCATTCTGCAAGTCTCATGTGCTCTGCATTCTTTATTGCTATAAAGCATTCAGCAAGTCTCATGTGCTCTGCATTCTTTATTGCTATAAAGCATTCTGCAAGTCTCATGTGCTCTGCATTCTTTATTGCTATAAAGCATTCAGCAAGTCTCATGTGCTCTGCATTCTTTATTGATATAAAGTATTCTGCAAGTCTCGTGTGCTCTGCATTCTTTATTGATATAAAGCATTGTGCAAGTCTCGTGTGCTCTGCTTTCTTTATTGATATAAAAATATGCTCTGCATTGTTTAATGGTTTTGCACTAAAGTTGTTCTTCAGGTATTCCAGGCATGTGAATCAATGGGGTCTCAAACTTATACAACCCAAGGATAAATATAGCAGCCCTGTGTAATATGCTCAGCACAGGCCTCACAGTGTCGTACAGAGCGGTTATACTGCTGGCACGGTGTTAAATGGGAACCTCATTCGAAACATACCCAGAGGGCTAGCGTTTTCAAACCAGGATGGCCTCATTGAGGAGAGTTACACCTCAGCTTTGTAGCCTGTGCGTAAATGTACTTGTGATAATCCCTCCCTAAAAGGAGAGGGTGGGAAAGAGCCAGGCTGGGTAAACACTCTCTGGGCCTGGGAGGTTTGCCCCTGAATCAGCATGGACCAGGTCCTGAATCCCTCTGCTGGCTGGATAAAATCCCAGCTGCTTTTCTCACACCCCTCCCCTCAGCTACAGGGGGAGGGGATCCTGGACTTGTTGGCCAGCGCCTTTATTACACCAGCTTAATGAACAATGCACACATTACTGTGTGATCTTACAAAGAAATGAGAAGAGGGGAGCAGTCTGTTATTCAGGGAATGGTAAACAATTCAACAAATGCACAGGATTAAACAGGAGCCCTGTGAATGTATGTGTGTGTGTGTGTGTGTGTGTGTGTGTGTGTGTGTGTGTGTGTGTGTGTGTGTGTGTGTGTGTGTGTGTGTGTGTATTGTATGTATGTATGCTGGATCTACTCTATCTATACTTATGCTGTGTTTTAAGAATGTTGGCTTCTATTATTTTACTTTAATAAATGAGTTGCATGCCATAATGGGTGTTGCAACTTTGGTTTTGTTACCAGTATTTACAGTCTAAAATAGCCCTGAAAATGAGCAGTACAAAAACATGCTCTTTTGTCATTAATACAAGTGACATTTAGCACCTGATTCGCTTATCTTTCTAATTAAAGCACCAGCCCACTGAATTTTCCATGGATAAATAAATATGTACACTCCACTAGCCATGGTCAGCATGACATACGCGGGGCCTCGGTCTTAGCACGCCCTCATTAAGAGAAAGCCCAGTTTAATTTCACAGTGCTTCTTTAATGGTGCAGACTTGTTCTTTCTGTCACTGCACTTTTCCTGGAAGCTCCTAAAAGACCCAGTGCAATAGCGTGCTGGAAGCTGCAATGAGACCCAGTGCAATAGCGTGCTGGAAGCTGCAATGAGACCCAGTGCAATAGCATGCTGGAAGCTGCTACAAGACCCAGTGCAATAGCGTGCTGGAAGCTGCTACAAGACCCAGTGCAATAGCGTGCTGGAAGCTGCTACAAGACCCAGTGCAATAGCGTGCTGGAAGCTGCTAAAAGACCCAGTGCAATAGCGTGCTGGAAGCTGCTACAAGACCCAGTGCAATAGCGTGCTGGAAGCTGCTACGAGACCCAGTGCAATAGCGTGCTGGAAGCTGCAACGAGACCCAGTGCAATAGCGTGCTGGAAGCTGCAACGAGACCCAGTGCAATAGCGTGCTGGAAGCTGCTACAAGACCCAGTGCAATAGCGTGCTGGAAGCTGCTACAAGACCCAGTGCAATAGCGTGCTGGAAGCTGCAATGAGACCCAGTGCAATAGCGTGCTGGAAGCTGCTACAAGACCCAGTGCAATAGCGTGCTGGAAGCTGCAATGAGACCCAGTGCAACAGCATGCTGGAAGCTGCAATGAGACCCAGTGCAACAGCATGCTGGAAGCTGCTACAAGACCCAGTGCAATAGCGTGCTGGAAGCTGCAATGAGACCCAGTGCAACAGCGTGCTGGAAGCTGCAATGAGACCCAGTGCAATAGCGAGCTGGAAGTTGCTACACACTGTGCCCAACATTAGGGTCACTGTATCACTACTGAATATCTGTTCTGCTCATAAGAACATAAGAACATAAGAAAGTTTACAAACGAGAGGAGGCCATTCGGCCCATCTTGCTCGTTTGGTTGTTAGTAGCTTATTGATCCCAAAATCTCATCAAGCAGCTTCTTGAAGGATCCCAGGGTGTCAGCTTCAACAACATTACTGGGGAGTTGATTCCAGACCCTCACAATTCTCTGTGTAAAAAAGTGTCTCCTATTTTCTGTTCTGAATGCCCCTTTTTCTAAACTCCATTTGTGACCCCTGGTCCTTGTTTCTTTTTTCAGGCTGAAAAAGTCCCTTGCGTCGACACTGTCAATACCTTTTAGAATTTTGAATGCTTGAATTAGGTCGCCACGTAGTCTTCTTTGTTCAAGACTGAACAGATTCAATTCTTTTAGCCTGTCTGCATATGACATGCCTTTTAAGCCCGGAATAATTCTGGTCGCTCTTCTTTGCACTCTTTCTAGAGCAGCAATATCTTTTTTATAGCGAGGTGACCAGAACTGCACACAATATTCAAGATGAGGTCTTACAAGTGCATTGTACAGTTTTAACATTACTTCCCTTGATTTAAATTCAACACTTTTCACAATGTATCCGAGTATCTTGTTAGCCTTTTTTATAGCTTCCCCACATTGCCTAGATGAAGACATTTCTGAGTCAACAAAAACTCCTAGGTCTTTTTCATAGATTCCTTCTCCAATTTCAATATCTCCCATACGATATTTATAATGTACATTTTTATTTCCTGCGTGCAGTACCTTACACTTTTCTCTATTAAATGTCATTTGCCATGTGTCTGCCCAGTTCTGAATCTTGTCTAGATCATTTTGAATGACCTTTGCTGCTGCAACAGTGTTTGCCACTCCTCCTACTTTTGTGTCGTCTGCAAATTTAACAAGTTTGCTTACTATACCAGAATCTAAATCATTAATGTAGATTAGGAATAGCAGAGGACCTAATACTGATCCCTGTGGTACACCGCTGGTTACCACACTCCATTCTGAGGTTTTTCCTCTAATCAGTACTTTCTGTTTTCTACATGTTAACCACTCCCTAATCCATGTACATGTGTTTCCTTGAATCCCAACTGCGTTCAGTTTGAGAATTAATCTTTTGTGCGGGACTTTGTCAAAAGCTTTCTGGAAATCTAAATAAACCATGTCATATGCTTTGCAATTATCCATTATCGATGTTGCATCCTCAAAAAAATCAAGCAAGTTAGTTAGGCACGATCTCCCTTTCCTAAAACCATGTTGACTGTCTCCCAGTACCCTGTTACCATATAGGTAATTTTCCATTTTGGATCTTATTATAGTTTCCATAAGTTTGCATATAATAGAAGTCAGGCTTACTGGTCTGTAGTTACCTGGTTCAGTTTTGTTTCCCTTTTTGTGGATCGGTATTACGTTTGCAATTTTCCAGTCTGTCGGTACCACCCCTGTGTCAAGAGACTGCTGCATGATCTTGGTTAGCGGTTTGTAAATTACTTCTTTCATTTCTTTGAGTACTACTGGGAGGATCTCATCCGGCCCAGGGGATTTGTTTATTTAAGAGCTCCTAGTCCCTTTAACACTTCTGCCTCAGTTATGCTAAAGTTATTTAAAACTGGATAGGAACTGGATGACATGTGGGGCATGTTGTCAGTATCTTCCTTTGTAAAAACTTGTGAAAAGTAATCATTTAACATATTTGCTATTTTTTTTTCTTCCTCTACGATTTTGCCATTTATATCTCTTAAACATTTAATCTCCTCTTTGAATGTTCTCTTGCTGTTGTAATATTGGAAAAACATTTTGGAATTGGTTTTAGCTCCCTTAGCAATGTTCATTTCTATTTCTCTCTTGGCCTTTCTAACTTCCTTTTTGACTTGCATTTGCAGTTCTGTGTACTCTTTCTGTGTACTTTCTTTTTGGTCCTTTTTTAATGCTCTGTAAAGTGCCTTTTTTCGCTGAATATTTTTTTTAATTGATCTATTAAACCATTTTGGCAATTTAGTTTTACATTTAGATTTGTCTACTTTAGGGATATAATTGTTTTGCGCCTCTAGTACTACGTTTTTGAAGAACAACCATCCTTCTTCTGTGGGTGTTTTCTCTATTTTACTCCAATCTACTTCTGTTAGTCTCTGTTTCATGCCTTCATAGTTTGCTTTTCTAAAATTGTAAACCTTAGCTTTAGTCTTTACTTTTGAGGATTTAAAAAACACTTCAAATGAGACCATGTTGTGGTCTGAGTTTGCCAGTGGTTCTCTGACCTCTGTTTTAGTTATTCTATCTTCGTTATTTGAAAAGACTAAATCAAGGCATGCCTCCCCTCTAGTGGGGGGGTTTGGTACAACACTAAAAGCCTAGACAGGCTGTATCTGTGCTCTGTGACTCACACACACACACACACATTAACAATAATAATGTCATAAAGCAGGACTGTTTTAACAAAGTGCCCTTTTATTTCTGAAAGATTGATTGAATTACGCAACAAAAAGGAAAAATAAATAATTGCATTCACAAAGCTGTGCTATTTGCTTTTGTTTTAAATAAAGTCCCTTTTTAACCTGTTATTTCTATAAATGACTCGTAATTGAAAATGTTTTGCAGTATGCATATTGTTTCTAGTTTCCAGCTGTGTAGCGTTGACACTATGTTTCAGATAAGCATTACATTTAGCCTGGGTAAAATGCATTATGCTTGAGAAATTAACCTCACCTAGAATTAGATTCCCCCCCCCCCCCCCCCCCCCCCCCCCCCCCCCCCCCGTCGGGCTGATTGATAGCTCTACCATCTAACCAGAAAACAGAAGAAAGTAAACCACCAGGCAACCAATACAACATGCAAATGATGTGATAACAACCATCTTCTTACACAACAACCCCTCTTCAAATCAACTATTTCAACTGACAACAGAAGAAATGGCAAGATTATTCCAAGACGACTCTGTATGTCTGTGTGTGTGTGTGTGTGTGTGTGTTTGTGTGTTTCAGTGTTTGTGTGTGTGTGTGTGCGTGCGTGTGTGTGTGTAGGGGGGGTGCTGTTTAATTTCCTTTTCTACAGGATCTTGATTGATAACTTGTTTTTATTTGCGTTACACTCTTTAAAATGTCCCCTGTCTCATCCTGTAAAGTGTCTCTGACTGAGTTACACCAGGGAGCTGAGAGTACTAGAAGATGTGTAGATGAGAAAGTAAGATTGCATTATACAATCTTCCTTTTAAATCCAGTACCCTAGTGTCCTGTAAGCTTGTTGTCCTGGCTGTCTTTATGACTTGCTGTTTGCATAAACCCTGGGCCATTCCTGGATCCTTCACATGAGACTGCATGTTATCACACACGTGTCAGGGAGGGAGGGGCTTTTTGTTTGTATACCCTGACCTCTGTCCCGTGCCTCAAGATAAAAAGGAGTCAGGCTGACTGCTGGGCACAGCCAAGGTTGCTCTGGTTCAATATGTTATGCATACTAACACATACCAGCTGCTATACAAGTCAAGCATGTAATCCACCTTATTGTATTGTTGCCTACTTGGGTGTCCCTTGCAAGCCACCCTATACTTCATGCTTAACTTTAATGTATATCTTGATGACTGTACTGTATATTGAAATAACACAATGCACAAAGGTCAGATAATTATACTTTATTAACACTGCAATTGCCTATGGGAGTACCTATGTTTAATTTTATAGCTAAATCGCAGTTCACTCTTAATGGTATCTGTGGAGAAACAATAATTTGATCTACTGTACTAAAACTAAACTGTGATGTAAATGACATTTCATAGCAGATATAGTGTGACATGCCACTATCGCTTTGGATAATTATTTTTATATGGATTACTTGAGCCTGAGTGCTCCTAATTGCAGGAGGTAATGGAAGGGAAGGGGGTTGCGTGGGTCATTTCATTCTCTCAACCTGTTATTGCTGACATGCTTTGGTTAGTATTAATACTGACCTAAACAGTGTCTGGACAAAGTTCAGGTGAATCATGAAAGAGCTCGAAAGGGTTGGCATTTGATTAAATGATTTGTCTTTGTTTGTGTGTGTGTATGCGTGTGCTTGTGTGTGTGTGTGTGTGTGTTTGTGTGAGTATGTGTGTGTGTGTGTGTGTGTGTGTGTGTGTGTGTGTGTGTGTGTGTGTGTGTGTGTGTGTGTGTGTGTGTGTGTGTGCGTGTGTGGGTGGGTGTGTGTGTGTGTAAGGTATGAATGTGTGGGTATGAGTGTGTGTGGGCGTGTGTGGGTGGGTGTGAGTGTGTGTGTAAGGGGTGGAAGCAGCCCCTTTCAACAAACACATTTTCCCAATCAAAATACAAAGAGATACATGCAAACCACCTGGAACAGCTTTGTGGTAAATCCTGTTAACCAGGCTTGTCAATATTTACTATATGGGCGGATCTGCTTAAATGTAAAGTACCACAGTAACGCAGAAGACCAGGACACAGGCTCCGTCCGAGAGTGGGTGGAACTGCTAAATCGTGTCCATCAAAAGGTTTTATTCACTGTGGGCATGAATAACAAATCAGCTCTCACAACCAGCCGCTGAAAAAGATGAAGCCTGCAAATGAGTGAAGGAATCTGGGAACGGATCTCTTTGGGTTGTTAACTTTCATCAAATCCAGACACAAGTATTTTCTATTCTACAGTTTAACTGGCCTGGTCTTTCATCACTGTGTCATGCAGTAAATGGAACAGGAATGGCTGCTGTCTTGGATATTAATGCGCGAGTTAAAGCATGTCCAAGTATGTGTAAAATATTGCTTATGTTCCGCAGGGTAAACTGCAACATTACCATTAAAACATTGCTATAGCTGATGAAATGTATCATTTGCGTCTCTCATACCTCAACTCTAAACACTAGGTCAGAAAAACATAAAATAACAGGCATCAGACTTTTTATAGCAAATGACTTTACTAGACCACTACATTCTCATATACATGCATATCCTTTAGTGAATCATATACCGTGTTTATTTAGGTCCTGCTTTAAAAAATAATAATAATACATTATATACATTTATATATATATATATATATATATATATATATATATATATATATATATATATATATATATATATATAATGGACTCTAATGCTTTCTGTTGTACAAGTTACAAGTCAGTGCAATAACTCGGTTGTGCTGTAATGCAGGGAGACTGAGCACCAGTACAGTCCTGCAGAGTTTACCACTTCATTGAGGTACAGCACATTATCTGATACTAGCACTGGCAGTTAATGAGGAGATGATGAAACCCTGCCTGCTGTCCAGATAAGCTCGTGGTAAGCATGAACTGACAGGTTTCATGAAGTTTCATCAGAGTAGATTAAACACCCAACAGTGAGACAAGACGCTGTTCGAGTCGTTTTAATTACGAGTTTGAAGTATGTTATATACAATGCGGTTTACCTTTCATCAGTACTATGGTACACAGACATAGGCATCCCATAATACATCTTTTAAAACATGCATTGATAACGAACATTGCATTGTACCGTGTGTCTTAATAGCATTGAGATGAATTTAACTGCATTATACTGAGTTGCCGTGCACATTCAGAATCTGAATTTACCGAAACTGATATGTAAAGAACATGAAACTGCAACTCAAAGATTTCATGTGAAGGTATTTTTAAGCAAAAGAAGGGGCCGTGAATCTTTAAAATTATCCCTGAAACTGCAAGAAGCAGCTGTATACCCGAAAGCTTTAAGAATTCTGAAGTGGCCGACCACCGCACAGAAACTAAAAACTCCCTGCAATCTCAATGGAAATTAACACCGTTGACTCAAGATGACGTTGTTTTTCAAAGCCCCGCTTATCCAAGATATAACATTATCCGTTTCTAAAGATGCCCAGTAAGTCATTATATTAAAGGGTTTGTGCTATATACTATAAACAGTTATGTTCATTATAGCCTTTGAGACAGTTATTACTGGCGTAGTTTAAAAAAGTTAAATTGAGATTTTTTTTTTTTTTTTTTTATTGCTTCGACACCGAATTACAAAGCGACAAAACCTGACAATTCGATTTGAAATATGAAGCAGTAGATAACAGTGGTATTCCAGACGGTGCATGTACGGAACCTGTGAAAATATAATGTACTGAAGTGTAGCCTACATGTACCTGTTTGTCTTTTAAATAATATACACATGGATGTTTTAACAACAGCGATTTACATGCACATATTTCTATATTACATTTTTCTCCTTGGCTGCTTTCAAAAGAAAATACATTAAACTAGAAAGTTCTTTTGCTATCGGATTTGGCCCCCACCCTGTGTTTAACCGGACAGACCATCCCCCCCATGACTCTAAACAAACTCGCCCAGTCTTTCAGGAAAACACCGTCTGATCTCATTTCTGACGTAAATTACATCAGCTCCGTGACCAATAGGAGCGGAGATCCCCTCGATGTCAGAGCTCTCATTGGCCAATCGCTTTGGAACACGATGGTAGAAATTGAACGCAACAGGAATTCAGCAGAACAGACAGAAATTGACAACAGGGCGGGTGTTGGGGTTTTGTTTTTTTAATTTTTATTTTTATTTTTTAAAGCGAGCTGTCTATTACATTATAATCTCTCATAATTTCCCCCAAACAGGTATACAGAATGGTTGTCGTAGGTACTGGGGCAGGTTTAGCCCATAAAGTGCTTTTGATCTCCGGGAAACAGGCTGGCACAGCAGCCGGAGCACAGGGTGGGTTTAACCGGTCCATGTCTGTAGTGCTGCCGCCGGCCTCTCAGGTTTCATCGGATTCAGATTCAAATGGATCCGGACAGCCTCTCCGCAAACGACAGAGGCTCACACACTTGAGCCCGGAAGAGAAATCACTTAGAAGGTAAGGCCGGGTGGAATCTACTTATCTCTCTTTGTAATGTGGTGGACATCTCTTCAGAAAACGTCATGTATTTTATGAATACAAAAATAGATTTAGAAATAGTTAACATGAAGAATGCATTTTTGTAATGGCTAGCGGTAACAATATTATAACACATACTGTATTGTGAGTTTAATTGCCCGTGTGTGCAAAGCCGCTATGCCGGTAGGAACAGCATTCCCTGATTGGCAGCCACACAGTTGCGTTTTCATAAACTCCAGGATTCACATCCTGGTCTGCCTGCGTGGCAAGATGGCTGTGTGGTTACGCAATCTCCTGAACTGAGTGGCTCACTGACCGGCATGCTAATAAACCCTTTCGCGGAAGCCTTGCAGCTCTCTCTGAGCATCCCTCGCCGATCCATGTCATTAAGTTTCTCTCCTGCTCTCCCTGTGCATCCCTCCCTGATCCGTGTCAGTTTCCCTCCATAGGAAACTAAAAAACAGAGTAGCAGCACAGACTGCTAGAGACAGAAAGAAAGCAAAAATGGGTGAATTGGAACAGCAAGTTATAGAGCTGGAGATTGAGGTAAGGAGGGTCTTTCACACACTATTTTTTCTATATATACAAACAAAATTAGTGTAGTTTTTTACAAGGTAACTAAAGGTTTTAATTGGACATTGCTCACACATCGTGCAGTTTGCGTTAGTGTTCAGTTTGCAGGAATACACACTAGTGTAAGCTTGTATGTGGTATTTTCCCCTTGGCAATCCTGGCTTAACTACACAATACAGATGATGGCTGCCTCCACACGTGCAGCTTGTTCTCACTGCGTCTTTGGAAGGGGGCATCTAGCTATTAATGGTCCATTCAGTTCTGACTCTCCTGATAGAGCAGGTCTTGCAGATTGGCCAGAATCACATGACTATTCTATCAAGTAGATGCAATTTACACTTGAAATGGAAGAATCCGTTCCAGCAATACTGTAGCAATGCTTTTACACAAAGAAAATGGTGCTGTGCAACCTAAGATGTCGAATAATGTTGCATTCTACCCATCTTCTAGAATGACAAACTTCTCATTGAAAATCAGCTTCTTCTTGAGAAGGCAGAGGGTCTTCAGGCAGAGAATGAGGAACTGCGTCAAAGGCTGGGTTTGGATACCCTTCAAGTAGAAGAGAAAGAGACCAAGGTAACCACACTGATTTCTTTCAGTAATTCAATGGCTATGAGATGCTGGATGGGGTTTAGATAAAGGCAATGTTTATTCATTGTGGAAGGAAGGTTTCAAATACTCCACCTATCTGTTCTGTTTCCCTGTTCACCAGTATGTTCCCTCACACAGATCAGCAATGTAAAGGTATTTGATTGTTCTCTTACTGTACGCACATTGACTGTATGGAGTGCCCTTTGTCCTTTTTCATGTGTAGAAGTGATCGGTGTGTTCTTGTCCCTGCAGCTTCAGTTGGAGCAGTTCCAGCGGGTGCAGTCCTGTGTGGGTGATGTCAGTTTGGTGAGCGGGTCTTCTGAGTCTGCAGTACTCAGGCTACGTGTGCCTCTGCAGCAGGTGCAGGCCCAGATATCATCAAGCCTGAAGAAGTCCACATGGGTACTGACATTCCTGACTCTTCAGGCCCTGAGGTGAGCTGCCTTTTCCTCTTACTGCTTGCTTACAGGACACAATATTCTGCTGTGCTACTGTTGTACACATTGTCTTGCACATGCTGAACTGCACGGGTATATGCAGGGTCTCAAGGCTTCATGAATATCTTGTAGTCTACTACAACCATCAGCAATTCCATAGAATATTGTAGAGAGCAGTTCATGTAAATTAGCAGCTTGGAGCAGGGCAGAATGGCAGATGTCTGAACAAAGCCTTCTGCGTGGGGGTAGGGTCAATAAATCAATGTTGGTGTACAGTTTGCATGGTAAGCTGTAGGAGAGCCCATACAGTAGTGATCATTTGACCACAGCAATTGCTTGCCTGTTCTATCGGATTACCGAACATCGTGTATTTTGAAATGTTGTGAATTTCTCATTCAGTGTTAAGTGGTAGTCGCTTACTAAATGCGCCCCTTCTCTCTCTTTCCTCAGTCTGATCTCTTGTTTAGCCTTCTGGACATCCTTGACCCAGAAATGTTTCTCAAGTGTCACGACTCCGAGCCTAAGGAGCTGTCAGAAGTTGGGGGTGCGGGAGATTCAGTATTTACCTCCCCATCTCCGCCTCTGGGGACCCCACCAGTTAAGCTGGAAGCCATTAATGAACTGATCCACTTTGACCACATCTATACCAAGCCCCTGGCTGAGGAGGTGGTGTATGCTGAGCAGGGTGAAGAAAGTGTCAAAGTAGTGAAGGTGGAGGAGGAAGTGATGGAGGAGGTCTTGTCAGTCTGTGTGAAGGAGGAGCCCAGTGATGTGGCTCTGATCCCTGGCATGAGAGTTGATGACTTCCTGTCCTCTGCACCTCCTCCTGCTCCCCAAAGCGATCATGACAAATCAGGCTACATGTTGGATGCTTACAGCGACTCTGGCTACGAGAGGTCCCCTTCCCCCTTCAGTAACATGTCCTCCCCGCTGTGCTCGGATGGCTCGTGGGAGGATGCGTTTGCCAATGAACTCTTTCCCCAGTTAATCAGTGTTTGAAATGATGACCGACCCAAACGGAATAGTCTTGTATAAAGTCTTAGTTTTCAAAAATGATCTGCCTTTTTGTTGACTGCAACTTCATAACTTGTGAAGGTGTTGACACTGGTGGTATCCCAACCCCATTCCACTGTAAATGAGACCAGATTTGTTTCTCGCAGATTCAAGAATAACCCACTTTGTGGGGGTGATCACATTGTTTAGCCTTAAAGCAGATGTTAGTCTAGCTTCCTGTGTAGGTTGTAAGAATGTTTCCCAAAGCTTGAAATTGATGCTAATGTTACTATTCCAAAAGGAAAGATGCATGAAATCCTTTTTTTTTTTTTTTTTTTTTTTTTTTTTTTTAGGTGAGCAAGTGTCCTGTATTTTTATAAGTCCTGTGGACACATCTATATTGGATAAAACAACTATTTTATTAGTTTTGTTTTGTGTAATTCCCCTAGAGTTGCTAATGCTGTCCAGCACTATAACCTGATCTGTCAATTCAATTTTTAGTTTTTGCATGTATGAAGCATACATGTTTCTCTTTGTCCTCTGTTTTAATTTCATGTGACTTTACTCTAAATGCTGTTTTCTCATGATTTGTTTTCAGGGGATGCTTTCTTCATGTAATATTTAAGCTGCTTGTGCAATTAAAAAAAAAAAAAAAAAAAAAAAAAAAAAAAAAAAAAAAAGCAATAACATTGCATCTCCTGTGGCTTTGTGTTATGGAATACATCTAGGGTTAAGTCTGGAAAAGACAATTTTTAAAAGAAACTCATATGCTACAGCAACAGTTCAACACAAATCTAAACACGTTCAGCCTCGGTACTGCACCATATATTTTTGATGTGTTCTTTACTACTGTTGCTGCCAGTGAGAAGTAAGCACATTATTAGTGCCCTGTGCAGGTTTCATAGTTGCAATTAAAAATAACTGCTTGAGTACAACAATGCAATGGCATTGCTGCCCAATTGCCTCTCCATTTAAAGGGCTGCCGCTTGCTGAAGATTCATGGAGCTGTTGACACATCTATATGTAGAGTGTGCTGTATAATCCAACAGGACACAGTGTAGTTCTTGGTATGACTGTTGTTTTCACCTGACTAGTCCTAGTAATTGGGACCATTTTGACATAAAGTGGCATTTGACCACTTTTCACTTTTTGACTTGGTAGCCATACTTTTTCAAAGTAGTCGAGTTATAATCCCGTGTCGATCACAAACCTGTTATACAGGTATTCATTAAAAAAAACTTCTTAGACGAGAAGCTCCAGTCTGCCCACTGAGACAGACACACCCGTGGACACACCCACAACAGCCCGAACATGATCTATTTTCAGTTTGTTCCCAGAAGCAAACCCACGCACGGACACACCCAAGGCAGCCCTATTGGCATATCTCTCTTGTTGTGTCTGCAGTATGTGATGGAAGAGGTCACAAGTTCATTTTTTTGGAAGTATTGGGAGTGCACAATGTCTTATGATGATCATACATGTGCAGAGTACTCTCAGTGCCTTATGATGATCACACATGTGCAGAGTACTCTCAGTGCCTTATGATGATCACATGTGTGCAGAGTACTCTCAGTGCCTTATGATGATCACATGTGTGCAGAGTACTCTCAGTGCCTTGTGCTAGATTCCCAGCCTTCCCCCAGCTTCCATTACCCAGCTGATAGTTTTCTCAACCAATTAATCTCTCTGTTCCCAGTGATGATGAAAGCAGTCCTTGGTGCTTATCTTCATGTGATAACAGGGCCACATTCATTCATTTGGATAATACTAAACAAACACTAGAATCTACTGTAACAATATTCTTCCTATAGCACTGTTGAACATAGTGGCTTTTATTACAATACTGTATTGCAGTATTACTTCAAATTCTATGCATAAAAACTGCCGATCAAACATGAGATTAACAGTATACCTATCCAGAACCAGCATTATCGTCAAGATAACTCCCTCACTGGAGCCAGAAACCTGCTCTGGTAATTCCCACTTTCTGTTCTTGCCGACTCCTTATCATGTGACGTGAAGCATTGTTAACCAGGCCCTGCTTCTTCCCCTCTGCTCCCCTCTCGGTTTCCACAAGGCGGTGTTAGTCAGCACTTCCTCTTTGCTGTCAGCACGCAGCCCATGAGCACGTGGGTCATTTTTTTAAGTTTTTTTCAGAAAAGAGAAATGAAAGTAAGTATTTATTCAGGACATTAGACCAGCATTTTATATCTTCAAGTTTCCTTATTTTGGGACTCTCTCACGTACATGTTTCTCCAGTAGAACAAGCAGTCTCTGTTGCCAATACAAAAGCTTTGCCTCATTTTTAATCACCTTGGCGCTTCCTCACACCACGTCATAATAAGGGACATCCTTTGAGGGAACATGGTGTGTGGAATCAATACCCAATTGTGGTTCACAGTTTATCAGCAGGAACCATCGTTCGATAGAGAGTTGCATTGGCAGGCTGAGAGTAACCCATTTAGAACCGTTCCTCCAAAGCTTCAAACACTCAGTCATAAGAGATACAAAAGGAAGCTTGAAAGGAGACAGATGTTTTGGTGGGAAGTTCCATGCACAGTAAGCAGGCCACGCTTACAGAACTACTCTCCAGACCCAGGCCTACACTGAGTGGGGTATATCATTCTACCATAGCGTTTCCAGTTACTTCACTTCATTTTAAAGAAATGTGAGCCCCGACAGCCCGAATTAAATTAGAAAGTGATGTCAAGAGGTAACACAAGCCTGCAGTCTGCCTTTGAAGGATTGCTGTAAATCTGCAGTGTTAATACCTCTGCTGTACCATTCCATAAGACAAGTTTAGAAGCATTAATACTGTAATTCTGTGACAAGAGCACTATTGTTCTCATATTTCAATGTTCTCTCTTACTCTTTCCATGGGTGTTACACTCGCTCTAATCACAGCTATTTGGGGAAACGTCCTGCTTTGTCATTTATCAGCCCTCAGTTCAATGCTGTTGCCTGGACAGAATTCCTTGGCTCCTTCTGCAGAAGTACGTTATTTAGTGTTTACAATTACTTTTAATGTTTTTTTAAAGATCTCATTTTAGTTATAGCTGTATGTATCAAATCCTTTGTAGATAAGGATGTTAAAGCCCTTGTTCAAGTTTACTGTCTTATATTATGGCAAAGGCTTTGCAATGATGGTAGTTCAGTGTAGTTGAAACATAAGGTGAGGCAATGGCAAGCACAGTGGAGCACAGAGGAGTATGGTATAACAGGGTCAATGTATTAAAATGGGAACTAGTAAACTGCTAAATGGTCATGCGAATTGAACATGGCAAACTTCTACACATTTGAATTTATAGTTTAATTTTGACAAAATTCATCGCTGGAATGAAAATGCCTCAGGAACTCCCTCAGAAAACAGGTTATAAAAGCAAGAGCTTGTTCAGATCAATGCATGTGAAAAGCAATCCAGCCCCTCCCTGTAGCAGTTCAGATACATGTATACACATGCAGGGTCTGTGTCTGTCTAGGTCTTTGTGGGGAAGGGGTGAGGCAATCAAACACACACAATGGCTCTATCAAGGCCTGCCTGAACATTGATTAGTTCAAGTGAAATATTCAAGGGCCATACATTTCCACATATAAACTATTACCCTATTACTACAATTGTGCAACAGAGGCTGTTCACAACCCCCACAGACACCTCAATTATAATAAACAAGAGTCTGACCTCTGACCCCAGTCCCAAGGCCTGTACCTCTTATCATGTGAGCCGATCTTCTGAAGATTATTGTCCTTCTGGAGTCCAACTTACTGCCTGATGTCTTTCTTATTTCTACTTAAAGATACAAGCTTCAATAGTATAGAATCTGCTGTCATTCAAAGCAACTCATTCATTTTTTTTATTTGAAAAAGCATTGGTGTATACCAGTTGTATAAAATTGATTATTGCTGTGTAAAGAATGTTCTAGAACTTTTTCAATCTGAATTGTTGGTATTAACGCGCTATCTATTTGTCACAATCTCAATGTACAGTTTTCTAAGTTCAGATCTTAACACGTATATTATTCAGCAACTCAAAATCGTTTTAAAAGAAAGATAGAAGAGCTTGTGGTGCACCGAAAAAATGTACAGCTCACAACGTCACAAACTCACACTTTAAAAAGCTGAGTGGGGAAAGAAAAATAGGGTTTTTTCAGTTTTCTGCCAAAGTGAGATCAATTTAGATATCAGTGTGACTGAAAAACCACAAACACACTCACACAAGAACAAAAAAACAACCTCTTTGTTTAGAGCAGCACTGGCCATTCCTGGGAAGCAAAACGGAATCAAATTAGAATGAAAATTAAAATCTGACGTATAAAAACCATTAAAAAAACATTCTCCTGACTCACGCAACCTCAACACTGGTCAGCATTGACTGAGGCAGATGCTGTCCTCACAGTTAAAACACACTATGAAATGATAATGGAATTTAAAGCTAACCTATATGAAGTTACCACTGGCAACCAAGGGGCTTTTGTTTGATACAGGCATTGCGTGGCACAGTAACAGAAGAATGATAGCAAAGCCTCCCCCCCATCCTAGCTGCTAGCAGTAACGAGTCAAGCTCTCTGTTTTATCACTGCTTCTTCTCTGGAGTGTGTTGTTGTGGAAAGTGTCTGCGTCAGTCACTGATGAGTGGGATGTGAGTCAGGAGAGGCTTTTAATATAGAGATTGTTTTTACTTCCAGCCTTTTTAAACAGTTTGGCTTCAGTCTGCTTCTCAGGAATGCTGGTGCTGCTGTTTGTAATAAAGCAATAAGACACTGCTTGTATGTTTGTTAAGAATGCCACCCCAGTGCTGGAGCAGTACTGAAAGTTTTACATGATGAAACTCTTCGATCAGGTCACAACAACCTCTGGTTTCCTGTTGTGATCTTGAATAAACACAAACTGTGAGCTCAGCGCATAAATTACAGGACACTCTGCTCGGTTACCATGGTTACCCTTCCTGAACATGTGGCACTGTGAAAAGAGATGTCTAGGAAATTCTCATAAAATACAACTGACACAACTAAAAACCCTTCCCAAGCTGTGAATTATACTGGAGCCACACATGCTAACAGGATCAAACATGTAGAGGGACACTCTGCAGCAACAAGTAGCAAAGCTGCAACTTCCAGAAATGGGTAAAGGTAAATAAATGCAGCTGGGGTAAACTAGGAGTTAATGGAGCCACTATTCAGCCTCTGTATTGTAACTGCCAGCCCACGCAGGGCTGGTGCTGTTGTGCAGTGATTAGGGGCTGAGGTGGGAAGCACTGGTACCAAGTTCATGGACTCACTCCCTGTCCCTCACACTCCTGAACACACAGAACTGATGAGAACTCAACAGGCAATCAGTGGATAGTAAGAGCTGATTTGAATACACTGAGCTGCCCCCTGCCCCCCTCATTAAAAATCCCCATGAGCAGCAGTATTCATTTAGAGAATATAATGGTAAAAGTTACAAAGAATTTGAATAGCAGTTAAATAGAAGCACAGTCAGATTAGTAAATGTAAATGGTTTGCTGGTTATCAGATCTTGCGGGAGCTTGCAAAGGGGTGTGAGAGATTGTTTTACTACCCGTGAGAGCTGTAAAGCACAGCCATAGAGACAATGCTTTAGATGGCGATGTTTGAAATGAGAAGGCAATGTTACTAGAGTTCTCTGAATAACTATATTTATTATAGTTTAGGAATATGCTTTCTTGCTATATTGCATTGCACGAACATCTAAATCAATGCCAATGCAATTCATTTGTGCAAAAAGAAACAATGCTGTTATGTATCCAATAATGTATTTCTGTATTTCAGTTGTCAGTCAGTGCAAGCATGGCACAAGCACCCTTGAAAAGCAATACTATGAATACAGTAGCAGTCTGATGTGTGTCTGTTGGTTTGCACAGGCAACGCTGCTACTTGTTTGCTAACAGCTTCCTTAGGGACAGCGTTTTTCTTTTTCCTTCCCTGGGAAGGCGGATCAAATTGAACAAAGATGTTTTGACATTTTGACTTTGATTTTCAACCTGTTTTTATTGTGCTCTTTAGATGAAGTGCCAGAGATACAGATGTAGACATGTACTGGGAAAGCATGGAGCTTCAATTGAGGGCTATGTTCCGATATACTGGAGCTTTCTCAATGACATCTCTTAGACTCTGGTTAACTCTGCACTGAAGGGCTTGTTCTGCTTGAGAGGAGGCTGGAGCTGCAGCTGATCCATGTTATTTACTTGGGTGAAATGAAAAGAACACTTTATAATTCCATGTTCCATAGCGCTGCATGAGAGGCGCCTAACTGTCTGTATCTAATATAGGCTTCACAGATCTTTTGATGCCACAAAGTAACTCGATCTTAGTAAACGATTATACTGAATGTGCATTGTGACGCATGTAACAGTGTCACTGCAGGCATGTAACAGTGTCATTGTAATCTTTGATTCAGCAGAGATGAAACTTGGTCAAAGTAATAGTAACCAACTTAATTCTGAGCTCTGATTGCAATATCTTGGGAATTTTGCACAGACATTTATAACAAGAATGTATTGCACATACAGTGCTGCTCCTAGAGAATGCAGTTTTTACATTACTGACACAAACTGGGTTAGCTATTGAAGGGAACTAGTTAAGAGCTGCTTGTTTCAATCTTACATATTGTACATGCTGTGGATACAGGTCTAAGGCACCTGCTGATTTCATCACACAGACCCCTGTATTGGGTTATTTATATCCTGTCTGTTACTTACATCGTTATCAGTGTTCAGGTCAGCTCTCTCACACAGTGCCCAGGCAAGTGTTCAGGTCAGCTTTCTCAAACAGTGTCCAGGCAAGCGTTCAGGTCAGCTCTCTCACACAGTGTCCAGGCAAGCGTTCAGGTCAGCTCTCTCACACAGTGCCCAGGCAAGCGTTTAGGTCAGCTCTCTCACACAGTGCCCAGGTAAGCGTTTAGGTCAGCTCTCTCACACAGTGCCCAGGCATGCGTTTAGGTCAGCTCTCTCACACAGTGCCCAGGCAAGCGTTCAGGTCAGCTATCTCAAAGTGCCCGGACCAGCGTTCAGGTCAGCTCTCTCACATAATGCCCAGCCAAGCGATCAAGTCAGCTCTCTCACACAGTGCACAGGCAAGCGTTCAGGTCAGCTCTCTCACACAGTGCCCAGGCAAGCGTTCAGGTCAGCTCTCTCACACAGTGCCCAGGCAAGCGTTCAGGTCAGCTCTCTCACACAGTGCCCAGGCAAGCGTTCAGGTCAGCTCTCTCACACAGTGCCCAGGCAAGTGTTCAGGTCAGCTATCTCATAGTGCCCAGGCAAGCGTTTAGGTCAGCTCTCTCACACAGTGCCCAGGCAAGCGTTCAGGTTAGTACTCTCACACAGTGCCCAGGCAAGCGTTCAGGTCAGCTCTCTCACACAGTGCCCAGGCAAGCATTCAGGTCAGCCCGCTCACACAGTGTCCAGGCAAGCGTTCAGGTCAGCTCTCTCACACAGTGCCCAGGCAAGCGTTTAGGTCAGCTCTCTCACACAGTGCCCAGGCAAGCGTTTAGGTCAGCTCTCTCACACAGTGCCCAGGCAAGCGTTTAGGTCAGCTCTCTCACACAGTGCCCAGGCAAGCGTCTAGGTCAGCTCTCTCACACAGTGCCCAGGCAAGTGTTCAGGTCAGCTATCTCATAGTGCCCAGGCAAGCGTTCAGGTCAGCTCTCTCACACAGTGCCCAGGCAAGCGTTCAGGTCAGCTCTCTCACACAGTGCCCAGGCAAGCATTCAGGTCAGCTCTCTCACATAGTGCCCAGGCAAGCGTTCAGGTCAGCTCTCTCACACAGTGCCCAGGCAAGCGTTCAGGTCAGCTCTCTCACACAGTGCCCAGGCAAGCATTCAGGTCAGCTCTCTCACACAGTGCCCAGGCAAGCGTTCAGGTCAGCTCTCTCACACAGTGCCCAGGCAAACTCTACCAGCACATTGCATGAGTTAATGCACCTGTGATTCAGCTCATTGTAACTCTACCAGCACATTGCATGAGTTAGTGCACCTGTGATTCAGTTCATTGTAACTCTACCAGCACATTGCATGAGTTAATGCACCTGTGATTCAGCTCATTGTAACTCTACCAGCACAAAACACTATTTTATGAATGTCATCGTGTAGCTGTTAGATAGGCCTATGTAATCTACAGGTTCGAGGTTCAGCATAAAACTTCACTGACACCCTTTGCATTGGATTTGATAGTAGGTGCGCACATCTAAACTCAATCAATCAATTGAGTGCTTCTGTCACTCACAGCTCAAGAGGCAGAGATGGAAGTTTATCAAAGGGGATGATGGCACAGTACTGTGATGCTATTGTCTCTGCTGATTAGTTTATTATATGGAATCCTCTTTACATTCATAGTTAACGGTCATTTGAATGTTAATATAAAGCAACCCATGTTGTGGCTTTACTATACTAAAAGTGTCTTGTACATACAGTAGCTAGTCAGTTCATTTGCGGTAGGTTCATTTGACTCTCAGTTGTGTGCAAATTTGAGGCTTTAATAACCCCAATTGGAAAATGCTAGCAATTCAAATTGGAGTCACAGGGAAAGATAAGAAGCTGGTTACACAAGGTTTGTTTTTATTAACTATCAACTTCGATAACAGGTTCTACCAAGAAGTCAAGGTTGGAACACCATGACAATGTCACCTTAAAATAAAATAAAAAACAGGTGTCCTTAACACATGGGCAAACTCTACAGGGCTGAGTGCAACACGGGAAACAAGTTAATAATTACTAGCCTGGTTTATTACGAGAGACAGCCACTTGTGCTGTGGTAACAGCTTGTGAAGCCCTGCACCCACTCGCAATGTGCACTTAGAGCTGCATGTAATCATTGCTTTGGTGCATCTGTATATTTGTAGCTGATTTTATTGATACATGATACTGCTTTGCCTGACTATTTTATAATCCTGTTTCTAAGTTTAGTCATTTGCCATTTACATGTGTGATGTGATCAATGGTGATATTGTGGGGGCAGTGTTGCTTGTCACAAACAGCAGGCGACAAACATTTACAAAACAAATCAGTACGATACTAAATTAAATAGCAACTTTGGAGGAGCTGAGCTACAGCTGCTGTTTAGAATTTAGCTTGTGGTATGTAAGGCCTCACTCAGCAACACTGATAGGAGAGGGTTTGTAATTGTGTCTGTGGTATGTAGGGCCTCACTCAGCAACACTGAGAGGAGTGGGTTTGTAATTGTGTCTGTGGTATGTAGGGCCTCACTCAGCAACACTGATAGGAGAGGGTTTGTAATTGTGTCTGTGGTATGCAGGGCTCCACTCAGCAACACTGATAGGAGAGGGTTTGTAATTGTGTCTGTGGTATGTAAGGCCTCACTCAGCAACACTGAGAGGAGTGGGTTTGTAATTGTGTCTGTGGTATGTAGGGCCTCACTCAGCAACACTGAGGGGAGATGGTTTGTAATTGTGTCTGTGGTATGTAGGGCCTCACTCAGCAACACTGAGAGGAGTGGGTTTGTAATTGTGTCTGTGGTATGTAAGGCCTCACTCAGCAACACTGAGAGGAGTGGGTTTGTAATTGTGTCTGTGGTATGTAGGGCCTCACTCAGCAACACTGATAGGAGTGGGTTTGTAATTGTGTCTGTGGTATGTAAGGCCTCACTCAGCAACACTGATAGGAGAGGGTTTGTAATTGTGTCTGTGGTATGTAGAGCACCACTCAGCAACACTGAGAGGAGAGGGTTTGTAATTGTGTGCAGGGCTCCACTCAGCAACACTGATAGGAGAGGGTTTGTTTTGTATTTTTCATGGAATCTAATCTGAAGAGAGCCTCTCTAATTGCACTTTGTACTGATTAGACTGTGTCTGATGAAGCTGAGCCAAGCCCCAGATAGATTGCTTGTTTGTTTTTGTGACTTGTAACCTTGGGTTGTAATTATTGCAGGGAATCACAAGAGTAAAGGTTGAAACTGAGGGACATTTATTTGTTCCTCGCAGAGGCTCATATCAATCTTGTACATTGAATGGGCAGGAGAAAAACACATTTAGCTTTTAAAAGACACATAACAGCACACCATTTACATTGTTTTTAATTATATATTCTTAAAATGCATAATAATTCAAATACATAACCAATAAACAAGTACATCCAATAAACATTAAAAGTATCATAAATGCAATCACACCCCCTAGTGAAACAAAACTGTTATAGCAAGTAAAGCTGAAGCAGTAAAACATTTAAACAGTTACAGCAAGGAAAGCGGAAGCAGTTTCATTTGTTGGAGTAAAGCAATTCAATGATTTCTTACAGTATAGGACCATTTTAAACTGAATTACACTACAGTGCATAGCTGTGAAATTAAATAGACCCGACAAGTTCCACTATCAATATTTATTTTAATGTTGAAGGGATTATTTTAAAACAAAATACTTCATCATTCCAACACTGGAAGTGTTCCTGTCGTGCATGTCATTATCACATGAAAATTGCTTTTTTAAAATGATTATATCACTGTAAAGGACAGGCAATTTCGCAAGAAAAGTGGCAATTACTTGTAAGTAATGCCAAATAGCATAAAGGAATGGTCTCGGAATACATTTGCTTAGATAATGTCATAGTTTTTATCTCTTATGCAAACGGTCAGCATCAGAGGCTGTCACCGACACCTCGGGGTTCAGCGCACCTGTCAGACACCTCGGGGTTCAGCGCACCTGTCAGACACCTCGGGGTTCAGCGCACCTGTCAGACACCTCTGGGTTCAGCGCACCTGTCTCAGACACCTCGGGGTTCAGCGCACCTGTCACCGACGCCTCGGGGTTCAACGCACAGCACGAGGTCTGCAGCCTGAAAAGTTCTACACAGATAACCCCAAATAGCCTTGACCAGGATGGGAATATTTACAAAATACAATGTAGTGCTCCCTGAAACTTCAGCATTGGTTAATTCACCGTCAGGCCATGTTTACATGCCTGTGTAAGTCCTATATTACAGGAATTCCCTGTTTTCAGCATTTCATTTTTTTATGATGTATAAGTCAGAAAGCAAAATAAAAAAGAGATTTTTTTTTTTGTGCTTCCAGCAGGCGGAGGATATCTATTTTAGTCTGTGCCTGTTCTTTACAAAGGTATAAAAATACATGAAATATAAACTTTACCTTTAACATGTCACTGAGGAAATTGCCATTTCTAAAATATTCTTGAAAAATAAATACTAAATTGTATGATCTGTTTGAAGACTAGTAGCTTTCTCATGGCACACGAATTGTGAATTAGATTTCAGCCTGTGCAGAAATATTGTGCAACATCTTCTGTTACAGACCTATAGGAACTCTTGCTGAGTAGAGGCTGCAGGATCTCTTCCTCTCTGGCAGGCTTCATCTCACTGCCGGGGCGCTCCTCACTCTCTGGGGAAGTCCTACTCTAGGCAGGAGCCAGGCTTCATAGTCTTCTTTCGACATCTGCACAATGTGCTCCCGGACAATCTAGAAGCATTATGTGACCCACAGTGTCAATGCATGGACTGTGGGTTCAAGGCCAGCAGTCTCACAGGAACCTCTTTGATTTGTTGTTGATCTTCTTGTTTTCCATGCTTGCTTTATTTATTGATTTATGTATTTATTTATTTTTAGCATGTGTTAAATGACTTGAGCTCAGGAGACCTAAAAGCTTAGGAATAGCCCACTGACCACTGCATGAGCACTGGGTCAGTATCATTCTTTCTCTAGATATAAATAAATCAGACTGGTGAAACACAGGTGTGTGTGTTGCAGTATGTGTAAACCATACCTCAATAGTATGCTCCAGCTCCCACATCCGGATCCCGCTCAGAACCTTCAGGAAGTGACTGGGCCGAACCCTCAGGCCCTGCTTGTCGCAAAGCCTGGACAGCTTTTCCAGGATGCTCCTGACATTGTGGCTTTCCAGCATGGCTTTAGGAATATGTGACAGGAGCTCTGAAAACCTACCACAGATTAATCAAAGGGGTAGCTAAACAGACAGTCTTACTGCAGGTTTCTTACCTTCATGAATTTTACGCATCCTGTAAGTAATTGCCAGTGTTTAAAATACTGCACAAAATTCCAAGAGTAATCAGGGTTCCATATACAGAGCGTTACTCATTTGAGATGCAACCCAGTTCCTGTGTGATGTTTTTCTGTTGTTGCCTCGACGACAGCAGAATAGACTCTTACCATGTTATGCTCTGCTGACTGTTCTCATCCCTGCTGTCAGATTTATTTGCTGCAGCTCTTACTAGACTGATGTCTCGGTGGAAGTCTGTCATGTTTTCCAGAGATTGAAACTTGCGCTTACTGTTCTCCCAATGTTTCCCACAAATTGCAAATAAAGATAAGATTCCTCATAGCATCCCAAAGCCAACATAAATACATGTCACTAGGAGGTCTGGCACAAGAAGATGTAGGAAATGTGAGGCAATGTTTGTTTCAATGTGAATTATCACATCAATAACATGGAGCTCTAACAAAAAGACATGGGGACATTGCCGGTACATAATCTCAGGAGCCCATTCCCACGTCAGTACGATATACTGATTCATGTGATGCACTTGCTTCATACTGCTGCATTCATTCTCCACCCAGGGAATACAAAGGTAATGAATCCTTAACCATGCGTTTCACGCTGTGAAAGAAGGCACTTTATATTGGGTGTTGCAGACAGGGTTACACTTACTTAACAGTGTTTTCCAAAGTGTCTTGCAGACACAATGCAGCCTCCTCATTGAATTTGTCTCTCATCTCAGATGATAATGAAGATTTGCTGGCAGAGCTGTGGGTGTGGGTGTAAACAGAGAACATAAGAACATAAGAACATAAGAATATAAGAAAGTTTACAAACGAGAGGAGGCCATTTGGCCCATCTTGCTCGTTTGGTTGTTAGTAGCTTATTGATCCCAAAATCTCATCAAGCAGCTTCTTGAAGGATCCCAGGGTGTCGGCTTCAACAACATTACTGGGGAGTTGATTCCAGACCCTCACAATTCTCTGTGTAAAAAAAGTGCCTCCTATTTTCTGTTCTGAATGCCCCTTTGTCTAATCTCCATATAGTCCTTGTTTCTTTTTTCAGGCTGAAAAAGTCCCTTGGGTCGACACTGTCAATACCTTTTAGAATTTTTAATGCTTGAATTAGGTCGCCACGTAGTCTTCTTTGTTCAAGACTGAACAGATTCAATTCTTTTAGCCTGTCTGCATATGACATGCCTTTTAAGCCCGGAATAATTCTGGTCACTCTTCTTTGCACTCTTTCTAGAGCAGCAATATCTTTTTTATAGCGAGATGACCAGAACTACACACAATATTCAAGATGAGGTCTTACTAGTGCATTGTACAGTTTTAACATTACTTCCCTTGATTTAAATTCAACACTTTTGTCAATGTATCTGAGCATCTTGTTAGCCTTTTTTATAGCTTCCCCACATTTTCTAGATGAAGACATTTCTGAGTCAACAAAAACTCCTAGGTCTTTTTCATAGATTCCTTCTCCAATTTCAATATCTCCCATATGATATTTATAATGTACATTTTTATTTCCTGCGTGCAGTACCTTACACTTTTCTCTATTAAATGTAATTTGCCATGTGTCTGCCCAGTTCTGAATCTTGTCTAGATCATTTTGAATGACCTTTGCTGGAAGAAAGAGCTTGAGTAATGCATGGGAGCAACACACACGTGTCTTTGCTTTAGATGGCTGCCAAAAATCTCAGTTAAGGCTTTACCATGACACATTTAAAACTATGACATTAATAACATAGGCATTTAACATACAGCCCCATACCACACATAGCATCAAAGTGCATTCCCCAGTGTTTAATTTAATTTGCTAGATCAGATACTGCCAAGGATTGAAGTAATATAATTAAAGGGCTCTAAACATCCTCACGGATCTTAATAAAATTAAGAAAAATTCAAGCAGAATTTTCTCTTGTGCACCAGGAAGTTTAAATATTGTGATCCAGCTGCCTAACTCGAGTAGTTCTGTATACAGTACATCTTTTAGAGATGTTTTGTCAGTGCAAATTAAAAAAGGGCAAACTCCACAACCTGTATGTAGCTTCATGCAACATTTACAGTATTTTCAATCATTTGCAGATGTTCATGCAGATGCAGACTTTCCTTTCTAAACGTATTCTAATCTCTGGACAGTTTTACAGTAGACTTGCAGAAACACTGACGTGTATCTTTTAGGCCTCTATAGTTTTGTGTCCGTTCCCACTTGCTTATCCTGACTTCCTCTTCCACTGATGTAATTGAATTCTAAAGAGCTGATGGAAACAATGAGATATAAAGGGAATAAAACAATTAGCACAAGTAACATTTCCTTTGTGCTGGTTCTAGACGTGACACCAATACAGAAATGAATCACACATCAATAATTGTATTGAACTGCCTCTCTCTCATTTGATAGGCATGTTCAGTCATTGTAAGATGGAATAACAAAACAAACAGAAATCACTGAATGTGCTGATTACATTGCTGTCAGATATTACAGCTCTCTGCTGACTTGCATGAAGAAATTTACCCACGTAGCCCACGTGATCTCTATTACTCCTCATCACTGAACCCCAGATTATTATTACTGTACAGAAGCACACCTTTGATCTGGATGTTTTTTCTCCTGGTCTGTGTCGTGGAGCTCCTTGTCCACAGCCTGGTGAGCAGATTCTAACAACTTCTGCAGGTCTGCAGACACAAGTCATTACAATATTTATTCCCCAAAGGGATCCCATGACACTCTTTAAAAGACCTGCAGGGATGTTAACCTTGGTATCTGAGCTTTAGCCTAACATAGGCCAATGATACAACTCCAGACATCCCTGTAAACCAGACAATGAGCGAACATCTCTGCATTCCTATAACACATAATCTGCACTAGAAAGCACAACGTGTTTAAAGTTTCAACAATATTCATCTGAAATGACAGCTGCCAGTGCTTATCTGTGTTCTCCCAGGCATTACAAAAAGATTCAAATGCCACGAAACAAAAAAAATAAAACTGCAATTAATGGTGTGTGACCTTTGTGTTTACTGATCTGAGTTATAAATCCAGTGACATTTAAAGATCCGCTGTGCTCAGCTGCAGTGTGCTGAAGTGCTGGGAGGAATGCAGATATACTGGTGGCCCGAGGCTTCCAATAGCGGGAGTGGGCACAGGCCTCAGTGCACATGCTCACTAACATAGATAAGGTGGGGAAACGGGATGCAGCAGAAACAGGAAAGAAAAAGCATCAAACCTTCCAGCCTTAAAAACTATTACAATTAAATGAGAGTCCACCTGAAAAACAAACACCCTTTCAATGACTGTAGAGCAGAACAATGCAAACAACAGTCATTATCCAAAGCAATCTGCACAGCTATCAAAGCTTATTGTTGGCATGAAATCAATGTTATTAAATTGAGTTTCTATTGTGCACAATCACGCCTTCACTTCCACTCTCCTGAAACTGTCTTGTTGCACAAACACAATCTGTTTAACAGCAGTGATTTCAATGTATAAAACTGCAATTCTTTTTAAATGCACGTCGTTTTCTAAAAAACTCACTGCTGGTACATGTTGGGTAATGAGTTTTAATCCTACCGTAATCTCAACTCACAGACATGCTTTCAAATAAAATAATTTGTAACCTGAACCATTTGTATATTATAGCAAACTCAGAACATTTAAACTTATTCAGATTCAGATTCAGTGAATATTTCTGGAAATTTGACCTATGGCTACTGTATAAAATATAGCATTAACAGAACAGCTCCCTCAAGTGGCCAACACATATTCGCAAAACGTCAGATTGGTAGTACGTCTAATTAAACACGGCAAGATTTATTTGTTTTAAAATATCAACAACGGCCAGATGGTGGCGCCAAAAGCAATTTTATAACTTAAATAAGCAAGCGATTCTTTTTTTGAACAAAAATGTGTTTGTTTTTTTTGCCTACCTTTACAGAGTATTTGTTTATAAAAGCTTTCTCCAGCCTGCTTTGTCTATTTGTTTAAAGAGATCAGCAGTATATGGCTGCATGCTGGGTTTTTGCCAGTACAGTGAGGTCTATTTGGAGTCAATATAGTCAAGTATTGCGTAATAGCCTATATGTGTTCTTGTTTGTCATTTGTTGAGAATCCTTAACTGTGGTACAATCCTGTAGAAACTGCAACAGCCTTTTGTAGATTTGTATTACATGCAGATGCAGGCCCAATGTTGAAATTGATTCGTTTCCATTATCCAAGAAAGGTGCCCACATCAGCTAATTCTACTCAGAGAGGCTGGCTGGAGTAAAGTCTCCCTCTCACTGCCTCATGTTCCCATGACAACCAGCTCCGCACTAAGGTGTATGCAAGGTTGTTCCTGTCGACTGGCACTGGGAATGAGAACACAGATGGGGCGCTGATACTTCTCATTCTCCGCTCCAGCCAACCGGAACCCTTTCCAGACAGCACCCGTCAGCTCAGAAACAGTGGGCAAGGTCATGTCAAACACTGCTGTACCTGCTACCCTGAAGGTTATCTTGGAAGGGCCAGACACAGTGAATACTTGGAGTCATGCCATTCATAGTTATTTGCATTTCCATGTGAAGGGGTGTATGTTACTGCATTACCCGTGTTTTATCTAATGCTCAGGTCATTTGCAATTCTGTTGCTTTTTCTTCATATGTATGTTTTGTAATCTGAATGTGTCTCTGTACAAATGTTAACCTGTTTAGTAGACTTTACTGTACCTGTTTGATAAGTGAAGCCCACAGTATGTGCTGCTATTGATCTTTCAACTCCTCTTTGTTTCAGGGCTTGGGATTCAGAAATTTAAAAAATGGAAGGTGTTCTGGGACCTCAGTGATACTTTGCAAAGGATCCTGGAGGGACCATTCCTGTGCTGGAAATGAACCAACACAGTGTATATATATATATATATATATATATATATATATATATATATATATATATATATATATATATATATATATATATATATATATATATATATATATATATATATATATATATATATATATATATATATACAATGCGAAATATATGACTGGGCACAGTCTTGTTCAGCTCCATTAACCTCCAATCATTTTCAACATAACTACATTCAGTGCAAAAAAAAATAAATAAATGCTTCCAAAATACAGATTTTGCCTTGATAATTCACAGAATATAGATCAAATACATACATGGCCAATTAAACAAAATGACTAATCCATTCATCAGACTGGTAAACACCCACACAACAGGTTGTCCTGCAAGAAATCCCTGAACTGGGATCTTTTCATCCCAGTGAAAAATGACAATACCTTAGGCTGTGTAATAAACTGGTCACATTTTGTCTCGATGGCTTTTGCTTTATTCAATCTCTTCACTATCATCTTGCTTCTCTAAACAAATAAATATATAGTAATAATTCAAAAAAGAAAGAAATTCAAAACAAAGAATGAACTTATAAGACAAAAGTGACACCTACTGTCCTTTAACAGTGAATGTTATGTTGCCTGTAAGGTGAGGTTTGGGCACTAAACTATAAAATAGAAATGCTAATTCACGTCAGTGAAACAGTGGCAGGATAAAACCTCAGCCGAGCTACAGCCCTGTAATAAAGGGTTAACTTCCTTTATAATACACCTGAAGCTCCCATCCAGTAATATGATCAAGTTATTTCCCCTCCAAGCTTACGGTTTAATATAAAACTGGATACTGCACAGGCTGTGCTTTATTAAAAGCTTCAGGCTGTAATACGGGCCTCATAGAATGCTCTTGTGTTGCTTGGTGCTTCAGCAGTAAGGATTGCAGTCCTTTGAAGATTAATATTCCACGCTATATACTGTTCTGTAGTGCTCAGATTGTGTTATTCCTCTCAGTGTGATGAATTGTATGAATCTGTCTATTTGGCACAATAATTTTTAAGCTAGCCATGAACTACCTATATATATATATGATATATATATATATATATATATATATATATATATATATATATATATATATGTATATGTATATATCATTATCAAGCAGAAGGGAATTAAATGTAACCTATATCTTTACTCTGCAACAAGTTCATTACACAGTATTAAGACATTATTTGGGGTTTGAATTGTCATTACTTTAGATTGGCTTTGTGGTAACATGAACATTTGCACTTATTAATTTAAGTTTACTGTGAAAGCAGCATTCGGTTGGGTAGACTGTAGTTATGCAAGGGTTAAAAGGACAGGCAAAATGTAACGTGAAGCCAATTATTGTGCTTTATACTTCCCAGCACTTTAAGGTCCTGTCCAAACACATTGCACAGAACAGTGAATAAATCTGCTCCAAATGCTTTTAATTGTGCACATCAAGAAAGACATGCCCTAACTCACACAGCCTGGTCTAACTGTGCTTGCTCATATAATACATACAAGCATGCACGCACGCACGCACGCACGCACGCACGCACAAAGTGTGCTTACTTTAAACTCCAGCAGGAAGAGACAGGCCCTGTGCTACCTGCAGGCTCTGCAGTTAAAGCCTCCAAGAGTCAGTTCAGAGAACACAGCTGCCGAAAAACCGCTTCTCTGCAATAAAAGAAAAAACACAGTGCTTTGCTCAAGGATCTTTCTGGGATTTATATTCAAGTCAATAATCAATCAATTTAGTTGTAGCAGGAAAATACAAGTGAACGGGGGACGTAATTAATTTAGCATTCCCATTCTGACATTAACAACTCCATTGATTGGGGTTTTTGCCCTAAAACGAATTAAAAGTGGCAACTTTGTATTGTATTGGAAACTGGAATCCTATATTTTAATACTGTGAATGGTTGATTGTGACAGGGCTTGATACATGTGGCCTTATGCTGTTATTGCAGGTATATATATATAATTAGAAACACAGCACAAATAACTAGCCAGTGATTCTGGTTGACCCTCCTATTAAACATGCAATTATAAATATATCTGAATGCAAAACATTTTTAAATGCAGATCGCAAAGCAAAACGACAACTTTTGGAATGAAAATATAGTATGTGCTTTACGATGAGAAGATTCGGATTAAATCTTGCTGCTTCTTGGCCTCTCAGAAGGAATGCAAACCTGCAGATGATTGCTCTACCTCCTGAATGCCAGCAGGCGGTGAGATGCCTGTTTCTATCTCTGTTCCTTCATGGTGAATACATTCACTCCATTACCCTCAGCACATTTTATCTGTCTTAAACATTCAAATAATAATGATGTTTCCCATTTCAGCATGGCTATCTATCAACCTGAACTCCAGACGAACGAGGCAGGCAAAGTGTTTCCTATTACAATCCATCCAAACACAGATAATGACCTTTGAAATTGCTGTTATTTTCTTGTTTCATATACCAGGGGACCATTATTTTCATTGCGCTCGAATAAAACATTCATTTGTGTGTCTGAGGAAGAATACATCTCTACAAGTATGAACACATTTCAGTGAGACACTGAATAATGCACATTGTACTCAGTTATGCAAACAGTCACTTACACATTTAGACTGCATGGTACAAGCCAAAAAGCTTTACAATATACCGCATGCTTAAATAGCAGCACCGTCAGACAGCATCGATGACATCATTGTTTCTTCAAGCAAGAAGCATAGGCATAGTGATCTACAACTGTGGAAAATGATGTTCGATCTTTAGTATTGATTCTGGGTTTTTATCTACTTAGAGTTTCTTATTCACTTTGTTTTTAGTATACGCAGGTCAGGGGAACAGTAAAGCACAACAGTGTATCATTTCTTAGCTTCACCCCAAGTGGGATGCTGGAAATATGTTTGTTAATATATCACAATGCAAACCTCTTTCATTATACGTCAATATATCATGCAAGGAATGTGATTCCCTCCCTTCTATATAAGCCCAGTACTCACACAGTCACTTGTGGGCAGGTAAGGGAGGAGTGAACAGGGGTGAAGGGTCGCACGGCAGTACTCTTCTTGGAAGATTTCCTGTGGAAGCCGTTTCGCTGTGCAGGTATTTCAGTTCTGAAAAAACTAAAATCAACATCGTTCATCAGTTATTGAGAGTAAGAACAGACCACCAGATTGGAATCCGGTTTCATCCTTTTCAGAGAACACATCTGGCTCAACTGTACTGAAAGGAGTGTGGGTGCAGAAGCCTCCCTGGTTACCTCTCTGTAACCTCCTCGCTC